>NC_067494.1:8170588-8470588 GCF_947179515.1 Apodemus sylvaticus | reverse complement strand
TGGCGTTGGATGGAAAATTTATCCTATTGGTGGCAGGGGTTAGAGAACTCGGTCTCAGTGATTCTCTGCTTCTGGTGTGGGAAGGAAGGACCTGACAGAACAAGATGGTCCTTGAGGTGTGGGAATGGAGCCTGCATTGTGTCCCTGTTTGTTCCTACCTCAACAAGCAACCTTGGGTGCTGTATAAGAAGGGGGAGGGAGGGAGAAAGGGAGAGAGAGTAAAGGAGAAGTTTGCCTACTTCCTCATCCATATACTCTGAAAGCGTTCCTCTGAGAATCTCCTCACAGAGACATCTGAATTGTCCCCTCTGCACAGCCAGGGCCACTTCGCTCTCAGGTGTTTTGTTTTGACAGGTTTGGGGTGGGGGTAAGGGCATCTGGGTATTTAGGTTTTCCATTTGTCTTCCTAGACTATGGAGACCCCTGCCTTAGTTGGTTCCAAGTCTCTCAACACGTAACAGTAGCTGCTCTAAGAAACAATGTCTCAGAAAAGTGGGACAAGGCCAGGGGAACCAGGACTTAATTCTCTGGGTCACTTGGTCTAGGGATCAAGATGGCTTCCAATCACTGTTTTGTGCAGAACATGGAAAAGTTAGCTTGCTTTTTGATTATTTTTGAAGAAACAAGATAGTTGTGGTGATGAATTGATTTGTTAACATAGGACTTTGAAATAATCATACTTTTTTTTTTTTTTTTTTTTTTTTTTTACAGAATTACATGCATCTGCGTTGTCTCCCCAGAGGCAGAGAGACTGAGATTGACTGAAGCACTATTCAGATGATGCTATTACATTCCAGAAGGTACTTCTGCTGGTGAGTTGTCCATCAGTATTCAGCATTCCTAGTCACCAGCCACTGTAGAATGAGGAGAGGATGGGGAGAGGGAGGCTAACATATCGATCAGTGGTCTGTGATGCCAGCACATTCTGTTCAGCTCATGATTTACAGTGTGTGCTGGTATAGGGGCAGCTGATCTGAGTCTGGCACTGGAAATCTGTGCTTTAGGCATCGCTTTTATGATGTAAGTAAAACCGAGGATCCAAAAACCACTCTTGCAGATTATTTTTACTCTCAGTCATTCAATTCTGTCCATTCTGTTAAATACGGTGAATGGAAGCAGATTGGATAAATACTGAATCTAATAAAGATGCTAAGTTAATACATAATATTGCTTGTTGAAAACTAGCATATTCTTTTCATAATCATGAATATAAATGAACAAATATTTAAAAAATACACCGGGCTGTATAAACACTGCTTATAGCCAAGTGATCATAAACAGTTAATCATGTGTGTATATGGTGAAGAAAATTATATCCAGGGCATTTTTGTATTATTCTCTCTGTGTTTTAGTGTCTCTTGGGACAGGATTATCCATTAACATGAAATATGGTTTGTAGTGTCCCTTTCCCCTCTATTAGGAAGAAAATGTTTAACCATGCATATGAAGATAAGCCACAAAAATTTAAATACTGACAATAAGCAAGATTTTTTTTACTTTGAAATATTTATTTTGATATTTAATATTGTGGTAACTATGTAATTAAAACAGAATAGATACTTCTATATTTATTTATAGTAAATCCCATAGCCTATATCAGATTAAGCAACTATGATAGTCTTCAGTGGCCTCCTCTAAGAGTATTATTATTATTATTGTATCACCATTGGATAGTCATATTCTAGTGTGGGCTGACTTGGGAAATATTTCCCCAAGGGTTTATTTTTTATTTTTTATTTTTGTGTGTGTCAGTTTCCACACCACTGAGAAATTCTACGTAGAAGTTTCCTACCAGAAAGGAAACGTCTAGCGATTCCTTGTGAGCCTTGGCATCCTCATCAGGCTAGGCTGGCACATGGGAAGAGTTTAAGAAGCACATATGCAAATCCATAACGAGAAATTTCAGATAGAATTTACGAAGTGGTAGTTAAAATGTTTCATAAATCCCAGAATGTGTGTGCTAGCTGGGACTTGGAAAACTTAGATGTTAGAGGCCTAGTCTCAGCTTGGTACTCTGGGAAGTTGGGCAGAACTTTAGAGGGGTGCTTACTTGTACCCCTCTAAATTCTCAATTCTTTCCTCTCTCTCTTTTACCATTCTGGCTCTAAAGCGAGCATCAGTCCTCCACGGGCTCCTGCAGGATGTTTTGTTGACTAGTTGTATCTAAAGGTGATTGGGCCAGCTAGCCATGGACTGAAACCTTCAAATAAATCAAGCAAAGTTCTGTTCTTCATAAGTCACTTCCTCCAGGCATTTGCGACCGTAACAGGACCCTACATGGTGTTCCATCCCCTTGGTGTCTCATCTCTGTTCATCTTGTGCTAACAGAGCACACAGTACAAATGAATATATGCTAGCAGTGGTTTCAGTCCCTAAGGAGAAGAGAGGAAAATTGGATTCCCCTTTCCATACTGTTTTAAAAATGTATGTGTGTTTTTTTTTAAATAAATTTACACTGTGCAGAATTCATGTAAAGGAGTTAAGCATGAAAGTTGTAAATCTGCCTTCAGAGATCTAAGGACACAACGGGATGGAAAGTCTTCAGGGAGCCTGTTCTATGGTAGAGTTTTCTCTACCAGGGAATCAATTTTGTAAGTCGGTGAACTTGGTGAGAAGGCAGAGGCAGAGGCTGCTCATGCTGAAAATGAGGAGTGAGCTCTCCCATATTAAAGGGGGTGTTTGTGAAGTCTTCTCAGCATTAATGTCACAGCAGGGATGGCCTGTGTGACTTAGTCCATCGTTGTCATAGCACTTTACTTTGTTAAAAAAAAAAAAAAAGAGTTGCGATTCAAATTCTTTTCAGATGTGTGCCTTCCGCTGTGTACTTCACACGCTCTGGCTTTCTGGTTTTCAAAGTGTATCTCTGAAGCATTGTTCAGAAGTACAATGGCTAAGTCTCTTATAAGTGCATGGTCTTCCTCCCTGAGGCTCCTAAGCAGCTTCTCAATAGATGTGTCTGTGTGGCAGATGGGACAAGGGGAGCTGGAGATCTTGAACTGGTTTTGAGACTCAAAGGATTGGAGATCTGAGCTGCAGGAGACTCGTTAGCAAAAGCTCTATTCTATTCAGGCATAAGGATCTGTTATTGGTAGAAACCAGGCTACAAAGTGCTCTGAGCTTGTGGTCTGATTTTCACAACTGCAGCTAGACAAGGCATAGAATTCTCTCAGAAACTACAATTGGTCCTTACCCTTGAAATTTCTGGATGAAAGGTAGTGCTCTTTAAAACGCCAGAAAGATGTGGTCCTCAGACACTCACTCTTCAGGCATCTGCTGAAGCCACCAATGAGAGCAGTATGTGTGGAAACACGTGCTTGTTATTAAAGGTAGTAGAATTCATCCTGCTATGGGCTCTGGATTACAGAGAAAAAGAACCAACAGGCTCTGCACATAGGCACATCCATATACATCTATGTAGGGACTAATATGAATATAGACATATATTATAGAGAAATCTATGACGAGGATTACTTTAGGAGATCTTGGAGGATGTAAAGTCCCATTTTAGCCACTTGCCAGCTGGGGGCCAAGGAAGGCTGGGAGTGTCATGAAGTCCAAGTCTAAAGGCCCGGGAGGCAGGAGAGTGTGGAAGTCCTGGTTTACGACTGACAGCCTGGGAATCAGCAGCTCTGTTGTCCACGAAGAAGAGTGAAATCCATCCTTCCTCACCCCCCCCCCCCCAGTGGTCTCTGCTGGTTGGACAGCACCCGCTTGAACTGGTGAGGATGGAGACCCCTTGCTTAGTATACTGTGTCCAGGGCTGATCTCTTTAAAGATACCCTCACAGACAGACCAGAAAAGCATTGACAAGCTGGGCATTCCTCTGCTCAGACAACTGGATCCAGAACCGGCCTTCACAGAGCCTAGCCGGCATCTGTTTCCTTTCATCCTTGTGAGCGATGAAATGGGAGGTTATTATTTTCCTCATTTTATAGACAAGTTGAAGGGGAAGGATAATTTGTTTATGGCCTCATGATTAGAAAAGGCTCATCTCTAACCCTGTGGGTTGCAACCCCTTTGAGGGTCACATATCAAATATCCTGTATATCATATATATATGCGTGTATATATATGCATATATATGCTATATATATATATATACAGAATATATATACATATATATATGCACATATATGATCTACAGGGCTGATTATATGATATATACATATACATATATATAATATGAATGATTATATATATGATATATACATATCCTGTATTCATATATATATTCTGTATATATATCCTATATATGTGTGTGTGTGTATATATATATATATATATATATATATATATATATATATATATATATATATAATCATTCATAATAGTACCAAAACTACAGTTATAAAGTAGCAATGACATAATTTAATGGTTGGGTATCACCACACCATGAGGAACTATATTAACGGGTCCCAGCATTAGGAAGTTTGGGAACCCTTGCTGTGTGGAATCATGGGAATGATTGTTACAGGTCAAAGCTATAATGGAGACCCCAGGAAGATGGTGGATGCCACAGCATGGACCACCTGACTTGGGAAGTGCAGATAATAAGCAGACCCCCCTCCCGCCTCCCTCTCCCCCCAGAAAACAGCTAGGTGGGGTGCGGCCAGCAAGCCACAGGCGTGAGCTGCCTAAGCCTTAGGGAATCTGCAGCCCTCCACAGTATGCTGGATGCTGTGGGCTGTCCAGCTTTGGAGATGTGTTTATAAAAAGATAAAGAGGAAATACGTTCTACGGGTTGTGGAGACGTATGAGGGAAGGGGTTGTCTCAGCTGGCCCATGCAGAGGCATCCCTTCCCCCGAGGGACCAGCCACACGCGGTAAAGTGTAGAACAGAGTTTATTCAGGGCATGGGGAGGGGAGTTAAGAGAGTTGTAGAGGCAGAGAAAGGCAGAGAGAGACAGAGGGGGTAAAGGAGTAGAGGTTGGTGAACACGTGGAGACTGGAGGGGAATAGGGAAGGGAGGGGGGAACGGAAGAGCCCAAGAGGGCAAGAGAGAAGCAAGAGAACAAAAGAGAGAGGAGGGGGACAAGCAGCCCCTTTTATAGTGGGTCAGGCCTACCTGGCCGTTGCCAGGTAACCGTGGGGTAGAGCTTAGACGGAATGCTAACACGCAGCGCAGCGCTCTTGCTTCAGTCTGGCCTGGCCGGTCTTTTCCTCCCTTTTGGAGTGGGACACTTAACCCTGTGCCATTGCATCTTGGAAGCTTGTGACTTGTTGCGCTTTGATTTTTCTTGAAGGGGCTCACGTTTGAATTTGGTTGGCATTGCAAACGAGCTGCCGACCTTGAACCTTTGAACGCTGCCAGAGTGGTGAAGGCTTCAGAGACTCCTGCAGGGTGGGGTTGTTTGGCATGGTAAGATAGTTCTAAGCCTTTGGGCACCAGAACTGGAACGCTGTGGGATGGATTTTACAAGGTTCCCAAGTTGCGCATGCGCTGATGTTTTGGTCTCCAGTTGCGGATTGGTGAATATTTTAAAGAGCTGTCATCCAGTGGGAAGTCTACCTGCCAATGGGTGCATCTCTCACCCCTTTAATATTGCTTTATTTTTTTCTACATCACAGCCATGAAGTAAGTGCCTTTTGTCTGCTTAGCACAGCCTTAAAGGAACAGGCCCCACCAGTCAGGGACTGACACCTCAAAACCCGTGAGCCAAAACCTGAGTCTTTTTTTTGCTTCATACATTGATTTGTCTCGGGTTACTTGTTATAGCAACAGAAAGCCAACAATCACAATCCGTGTACTTTGTACTGAATTATTAAAAATTAACAGTCAAAGCTGAACCAAATCGACTCCTATGATCTTGGTCTTGAGAGGACGAGGTAGCCGGATCCTAGGCCCAAGGCTCTGTCCCCAACTGGAATCATTGTGTTCAGAATTTTGGAGAGAAGCTACTCGGTCCCTAGCTGGAAAAAAACAATCAAGGAACCCATCATTTTAAATTGAACTGGAAGGGAACTCAGCCCTGGCTAGGAACACTGTGCTCTTCTGAAGTCTGGCACATTTTGGTAGCAAGACTCCTCAGGAGAGAAAGGCTTTAAGAAAGCGAGGCGGCAAGAAAACCTGTATTAAACAGAGCTCAAGCCCACAAGAGGCAGCCTGCGGCTGTCCTGGCCAACTCCTAGGAAGGTAACCTGCTTCCGAGACAAATGCACTTCCTGGTTCATTTCCATCTGCGTTGTCTGGAGGTGAAGTAAGAAAGTAGCCGCAACTGGAGGCCTCAGAGTTTCAATCACACCCGTGCTTTAGAGCTGTTGAGTGTTGGTGGAAGAGCCCATCAGCCTCTGGGAAGGCAGCAGGTGCAGAACCAGCTAGATCTTTTCTGGGCTAGGAGCAGGGATTTGGGGGGCTCAGTTCCAGGGGGCCAGCTGGCACCTCGCTCCTTTTTGAGAGCGACTCCTGGCAGGAGCCCCCGCGGTTGCTGGCGGGCAGCCCGGGAAACACCTGTTGAAATGATCGGGATGTTGGATTGCAGTATGCCTTGGAACTAAATGGTTAGTACCAGGAAAAAACAAAAAACAAAAAACAAACAAAAAAAAAAACCAAAAAAAAAAAAAAAAAAAAAAAAAAAAAAACCCTTAGGCCGGAGGAGGATTCCTTTCACTGTTTTTCTGTTTTATTTGTTTGTTCATTTTTAAAATTAAAATCTCACTCCTGGAGTGGTGTGCTCAGGTACAAATTTCAAGTCCTGTTTCCAGTGAACCGATGCCCCATAAGCAGAGTTACAAACAAACAAACAAACAAACAAAAAACCAAAAAAACAAAAAAACAAAAACCCTTCTGGATGTAAAAATAGATGCTCTCTGCCACAACCGCCTAGCAACCCAGTTGCCGTCTGCATTATGCTCAGCATTTACAGGTGATTTAAATGATGACATATTCTCCCTCACATAGCTCTTATTCTATTGTAGTTGGAAACTCTTATCCTGGCATATAATCCGAGAGAGAGCAGAATTTCAGTCTTTGCAACTTGAAGTCACGTATAATTTTTTTTTTATTAAAGATATGAGTGGGTGGGGGTTCACTCAATGGTTAAGAGAGCTTGCTGCTCTTCCAGAGGATCCTGGTTCAATTCTCAGCTTCCACGGGCATCTGTTCACCTATGCCCTACACATAAATAAAAATAAAAAGTTAAAAAGATTGCAATTTCTTCAGACTGGAAATTTTGTTACAAGTATTTTTTTTTTTAAATATTTGTGTGGCCTTCTGGAATTTTAAAACAGGTATATTTTGAAAGATGCAAGATTGTAGGCTCAGATTTTTCAAGACTTTCTTTTAATAAGGGTTCTCAAATGCTTCTATCCCTCCTTCTAGCCCACCGTCCAAAGCTAGGGGAGAGAAGATGGTGAACAGGGCATGGGGATGAGGACTGGTTTAGGAGTAGTTCTTTGGGGCAATTGCCATCTCTGTCTGTCAGGATACCAGCAGTCCAGTTCAGTAGAGTCAGGATAGCAATCACAAGTCAGCAGTAGGGACACGACCCAGCAGAAACCCCCAGACTTCAGTGGACTCCGCAGAGGCCAGCAGTAGCAACCAGGACTGCCTGGGTTGCCAGAAGTTCTCTGCTGTGCATTCCCCAAAGAAGTGAAGACCAGTGAAGAGGTTAGGCTGAAGCGTTGCAAGGCAGGCCCCATCACTGTCCCTTGAGTCCTATTTGTATTCTCTGCAAACATCTCATGTCCTCCACATGTCCTGCCTCGGTAAAACTCCACTGACTCTGTGGCGTACAACACATCCAGAAACTTTCCATTTCATAAGATCTCTTAATTTTCACAGATTTCTAAGCGTCCTTCCTTTTTTTCTTAAAATTCACTGGGCACTTTAATATGAATCACAACATAAATTTTTCCATTTTGTCATGCATTGCCCAGCTGTGCTGTTTTCCCTGTCAGGTCAGGGATGAGCTAGCACCCTGAACCTGAATGTACAAAGAAAATGTCCCTTAAGCATCTGTCATCTGCTGTATTCCATGTGTGAGACTTAGATTACATTGGCAGTTGAATAATCATGTTGGCTCAGTCATTCACACACCAAGTGAGAAGGCCAACCTCAGACTGATGTCGGTGTAACAGTCCTAGGGTGGACATACAGGCTCCCCCTCTCAGAGCCTGGCTTCTGTGCTCCTTTCAACGATTACTAAGGACCTCACCAAGATTTCATTTTTTTCTGAGCAACACCTACCAAGCTATCAACCAGAAATTAACTCTGAGAAGTTAAAAAGTAATTAAAAGGACTAGCCCATTGTATGCTGATATCATATACTCTATGAAAAGTAACTACTTTTCAAAAACAAAAATGTATTAGTTGTAAGAAGAAGAAGGTTATTCTGCCTTTTGGGAAATCTCTTCAGTATACGGATTAGTAGAAAACACTGGGATTCCCATTTCTATATGTGCATTTGGTCTGTTAGATTCGGCGACACACAGCTGGGAGACTCAAGAAGAATAGTGAAGTTGCATATCAGGGAAGGCCATGCCCATTCCGCTAAAACATCAAGCAGTCGTTCCCCACCCCCAGAAACTGGTGTTTTTCTTTCTCTCTTCTTTCATTCTTTTCCCAGTGAAAAATCTACTTACTAAGTCCAGCATAGAATATACAGTTTCACCTGCGAACACTGCAACAGAACTGACTGCTGTTGGAACTGAAACCTTAAAAACTTGGCCAACATCTTCACCCCGATGTCTTCCCATTTCCTGGTAACTCACTCTTTCATCCTGCTTCTGAGTGCGAGTTCTTCAGATTCTATTCTAAGTGAGATCTTGCAAGTTGGTCTTCCTGTGCCTGGCTCACTTTTCTTACATGATCCCCTTCGGGGTCACATATGGCACCATAATGGCCAAATTTTCTTTCTCTTTGAAGTCTGAGCACTAGTCTGTTGTACACATGTACCCCGTTTTCCCCATCCACTCGTCCCTCAGTGGATGCAGAAGACAGTTCTATTTCTGGTTATTGTGACTTATGCTGCAAAGAATACAGGGATGTAGATATCTTGTTTGCAGACCAATATCATTGCCTTTGGATATAGACACAGAGATGGGATTATGGGATCATACTGTAGTTCTATATTTCTATTATATTATTATTTCATTATTACTTAATTTATTATTATTACTTTATTGAGGAATCCCTATACTGTTTCTTGCATAATGGTTCTCTATCTATCTATCTATCTATCTATCTATCTCTCCATCCATCCATCCATCCATCCATCCATCCATCTGTTTATTTATTTTCTGGTCATGACCATCCTAGCAGGTGTGGGCTGAAGCCTCACAGTACATTTTGTATTTGCCTTTCCCCAGCCATCAGAGATGCAAAGCAGGTGTCCTTCTGTGTGCTCACTGTTGGCTGTTGGCGTTCCTTCTCTGCTCCTCTCAACAGTTACCTAGAAATAGCCAGGCAGGCCTAGTTTGCTATAAAAGGGGCAATTTGGTCCCTCCATGCTCTCTTCTCTCTTTGCTCTTTCTCTCTCTTTAACTCTCTGACCCCTCTTTCCCTCTCTCTTCTTCCCTTGTACCCCCCATCTCTTTCCACATGTTCCTGGCCAGCCTTTCCCCACCCCTCCCCTTGCTTTCTTCTGTCTTACTCCCTTTTGACTTCCCATCCCTAAATAAACTCTATTCTACACTATACCCATCATGTGGCTGGTACCTCAAGGAGAAGGGATTCCTCAGCATGGGCCCACCGAGGTGCGCCCGCCACATCACCATACCAAAACATATCCCGGCTCCTTTTTATAAAACACAGTGCTGACCATTTGACATTGCTCTTGCTTTGGCTCCTGCATTCTACAGCAGTTTCTTAATGCTTAGTTGCAATATAGTATCTGGAATATAGTGTTTTGTGTTGTTCCCCATTGAACTCCACTGGTCTAGTTTGCATTTTGAGTTGAGCTCTTTCTCACGAGTTTTGAGACATTACTGGTGCTGGTTCACTGGGTCCATAAAATTTTCAAGCACTGGCACGTCATTATACAGTACTAAAATTATTACCGATCTAATTTAATCACTAATTGGAAGTTACTTTAAGTGCTATCTGATCTACCATGGTGGGTATGTGTTTTCTCTTGAATGTTCAGATCCTATCACTGAAAACAAATACTGCCAATTATTTTCTTTAAAGTGTCGGATTTCTTCACTTACTTTTTGAGAAACTGTCATCCAAGCACTCAAATTTAACTAAAGTGTGTATGTGTTATTCTTTTTTTTTATTTTTTATTTTCTATATTCTTTGTTTACATTCCAAATGCTTTCCCCTTTCCCGGTTCCCCCCTCCCTGTATGTCCCATAAGCCCTCTTCTCTCCACTCATTCCCCAATTAACCCCTCCCATTTTTTCTGTCCTGGTACTCCCTACAATGCTGGATCAAGCCTTTCCAGGACCAGGGCCCTCTCCTTTCTTCTTCATGGGAATCATTTGATATGCTAACTGTGTCTTGGGTATTCAGAGCCTCTGGGCTAATTAATATCCACTTATCAGTGAGTGCATTCCATGTGTATTCTTTTGTGATTGGATTACCTCACTTAGGATGATATTTTTCAGTTCCAACCATTTGCCTAAAAATTTTATGAATTCATTGTTTTTAATTGCTGAGTAGTATTCCATTGTGTAAATATACCACATTTTCTGTATTCATTTCTGTGGGAAGCCGTCCTGAGCTATTCAGATTTAATGCTTACTCATGGCCCTAAGGTTGTGGCTGCTAAAATATGAGAACAATTAACTAGAGACTTCCCCATGAGCTATCGGTGTGAGAAGATTCCTGAGAATACCACAAGATGTTCCTGCCCTAACCACGGAATGTTCCTGCTGGCATTAACTCCAAGAGTTAATGTCCCCACCTGGATGACCTCTTCGCTTCCTGCTTCCATCACTAGGGGTGTCTCTGCCCTTCCCTCCTTTGTCTGGTGTGAAGGTCAATTCCTTCTCTGTAAGCCTTAAAACAAACTTACCTCCCCGACATTAAATGAAGCCTTGACACAACCCAGACTGACTCTGATTTTGTTAGCATGATTGCCTTCCCTTTTCTCTCCCCCCCCCCCCAATTTTTGACCCTCAGGTAGTGCCCCTTTGGGACCCAGGAATAACTGGACCTGTTGGATGGGTCACATTTCAGCCCACAAAACCTCCAATGTTGCTGAAAGCTCAGCCGTATGTAAATGTTCAGGACAGTTATTTCACTTTTAGCAGCTACTCTGTGTTATATCCCACTTAATCATTCAACATATTCAAAGATGTATACTTGGCTCAAGTTGAATAAAACTGGTACTTTTCACTATGTGTGAGAGTAAAGAAGGCGGTGAGTGCTGCCTTGTGGGTATCACTGCCCTGTGGGTATCCCTGCCTTGTGGGTATCCCTGCCTTGGTGCTGCCCTGTGGGTATCACTGCCTTGGTTTATAATAGATGCCAGCAGTCTTACCTACCCTTGCTCGGATGGTCAGAGCCAGCGTGGGCGTCCTGAAAGAGACACCAGCACCAGTGTAGACATAGTGGTACCCTTGGTACCTCACAAAATGACCTTGAAATGTTGAGAATGACTGAGGAGGACAAATGAAGAGTATTCAGCCTCTTTGATTGGACAGGGGATAGAGAGTCAGGAGGAAATGCTAAGGAACTGGCTCATGGGTAGATAAGCTTTTATGAGGTCATCGAGATTCAGAGGGCTCTTTCAATTGAAGGGGGTATTTGGGTAGTTAAAAGGTACACTATGCTTATGCCAATAAATAAGATTTATTATAATTAAAGATGTATAACTTCTCCTATCTATCTATTAATGCATGTGTGTGCATGCCACCTTAAAACAATTTAAAGGAGAAAATTCTAGCTTACAATTCCAGGTGACAGTCTAGCATTTCAGGGAAAGAGAGGTAAGAATTCAAGCAGCTTCCATACCACGTCCACAGTCAAGAAATGAGCCTTTGCTGCTTGCTGGCCCTACATGCAGCTAGATTTCTTTATTCTGTACAGTTTACAGCCTGGCCCATAAGATGGTGCTACCCGCATTCAGAGCATTCCCAACTCAGTTGAGAAGCAAGACAGTCTTCCACAAACACGCTCATGGAAGGGTCTGACTTAGACACTTTCTCAGTTGAAACTCTTCCCAGGTGATTCAGTGTTGTGTCAAGTTGACATTTGCGCACATGCGCATGTGTGCACACATGCATGTAGAAGCCAGAGGTCAAATCCAAGGTGTTCCTCAGGGGCCATTCACCTTGGATTTTTGAGTCATGGTCTCTCAGTGGGTGTTAAGGCTTGTCAGTCAGGCAAGAACAACTAACTGGTCAGTCATTCCCAGGGATCCCCTTGTCTCCACATCTCTGCTTAATCCCAGCGATTAAAGGCTTGCACCAGCAGGCTTTGCTTAAAATAATAAAACCAAAGTTTCTTTTTAATATATGGGTTTTAGATTTGACCTCATGTACTGTGTTTGCATGGAAGGCCGTTTACCAACTGACATATTTCCCCTCTCTTCACCTCCGTGTCCAGTCTCCCAGGCTGAGGGGAAGGTGTCTTTTTGGCTGCATTCTTGGCTGAGGGGTCCAATCTTCCTCCCAGCACCCACTGTTGCTGACAGAATACAAGACTGCACAATGACGGGTGAAGGTCTCTGTCTTGTTGGTGACCACTGAGGTGTGGTTCTCAGACTCTGCCTACGATTTCCAGCTATGTGTCCACCTTCCAAACAGAACAGTTCCTTCAAAAACATTAGGTGACTTCTTTCTCTTCTGATCTGTTTTGTTCAGAAAGGGCTCACTTATAATAATTCCTCCCCACACCCACCTTTGAGTAATTTGTTTGCTTTATCTGAGATCCATACCTTTTTCTCAAGTAAAATGCCTAGGTTCTAAGCAAAGTTTTTATTTATATGGAAGGGGCAATGCCACACCGATGTGCACTCGGGCTGGGAGGACCGTGAGAATTCTGTCCAGCGACAGGAGGGTGTTCATGGATTCAAAGTCAGAGAGAATCAACGACAGAGTAGGCTAATGGCTGTGAGTCCTCTGTTGCCATTCCCTGGGCAATCTCACCTGATAAAAACCTCCTTCAATCCTGTGCCTTTGTGGGTCTCCTGAGGGTGACTTTGAAAAAGTGGTGAGTTTTCGTTCCGGTTTCATGGAGACATTTTCTAGAACTGCTTCAAAAGACAGCCTGAGCTGTCACTGATTACCTAATTTAGAAAAGAGAAAGATCTTCCTGACCTCAGGCACAAAACCGAGACCCGGGCTTGAATCCACGCACAGGATTCTTTGAGCCTTCATCATGAGGCTCCTCCGAGCCAGCAGTGGGATTGTCCCAGCCGCCCACAGCAACCTCCCCAGCAAGCCTTGATCTGCCCACGCTGTCACCAAAAGCTTCCTCACCGAGGCTTCGGTTTTAATTAAGTTCCTTTCTGCTCAGAAGTCCCGGAAGACTCCGGAAAGGCTCAGGTGAAACCAGAATTTCTGATCAAGGATTTGATGTCTCTGATCAGAGGCGCCGGCTGGCTATGTAGCCTCCTTCCCAGGCAACGGGCGGTGGACAGCGATGCAGGAATGGTCCTGGCATGGAAAACCAGTCCTAGAGGACGGTCAGCAGCGTCTATAGCCCTCTCTGCTGTTTCAATGTTTCCTGGAATTGCTGAGTTAAATCCAGGTCCTCCATAGTCGTTAAGTAAGGAATATGCAGAATGAGCAATATGTGATTAGCAAGTTGTTAACGAACAACACAGTCAGTAAAAGCAGAGAAAGGAAGCCCCCAGTTTAAAAAATATTTTTTAGAAGTTGGGTATAGCTGTGTAAACCTGAATTTCCAGCATACAGGTGGAAGAAACACTGTATGCTTGAAGTCAGCCTACTGTGCATACCCATATCTAGGCCGGCTAACATGTAAGGAGAGCCGTCTAAGCCAACCAAACGAGAGGGAATGCCATTTAATCTCTGACTGTAAATAAAGGCAGAGCGATACCCAGACCCTTCTCCTTTTAGTTGAATTCTTTTTTCTAACTCCAGCGAGGATGGTTAACTGACTGTGGGCGATATTATCTGGCTTCTCGTTATTTTCTTTTTTTCTTTCTTTAACAACCTAATTTCGAATTCTTTAATCTTTCTGACCATCTTGACCTCTGAACACTGCCCAGTATATTAATTCTCTGAGTCCCACTTTCAAGACGGGGTCATTTGTGAGGGACTATGGGTAAAGAGAGGTCATACACGAAAGAGCCAGGACTATTTGGACAAGGGTATTGAGGTCAGCCAAGTCTATAGAGAACTGAGCTGCTCAACTGAGCCTGCAGGGTTGGATATTTTTTGCATAAATGAGCAGAAGGTGTATCCAGGAGAGCCTGTGATATAGATAGCACTTGAAACTTTGAATAGTGATAAATAATTACCCATTCACTCACTTTCAGCTGGTTGCAACCTCAACAGTCATCGGTACAACCCAGATTATGGAAGGGATCTAAAGTCAATGTATAAAGTGTGTACCCTAGAATAAGCTAAACCAAATCAAAACACAAGAGGCAAGAAATCAGGTCAGGGAAAGATTGGAGGTTAGAAAAGCAAGAGGAAGGCACAGAAGACAGAGAAGACACGCCCACTTCCGTGCTCCAGAGCGGAAAAGACACGCCCACTTCCGTGCTTGCCAGAGGAGGCCATGAATTTGCATGCAAGCCTCTTAGTGCCAACTGCATCGAGAAAGTCAGTTGTTCAGGAGCAGCACAGTTATTCCTGGTGCTGAGGATGGAGGAGAATTTCTCCCAGAGGTCTGTGCGTGATGGACATTCAGGAAACAGGGCTAAACTTTTTAAGTTAATTTTCCTTTATTTTTTTTAAAACCAAGGTAGGGAAGAGCTATAAAACTTATATGTACTTTAATGTTTTTTTATAGACTAAATTTCTTGGCGCTCATTTGATGGTCTTGAACCTGGGTCCGAGCTGTCTTTATAATCTTCTGAGCTCTGCAATTAATGCTTACAGTGTTTTCTTTAGGGTATTCTATAATTATTTGCTGCTTTTCTCCATTAGATGGAGAAATCATGTTGTCTGAGGCTTTCCGTGATAGCGGGTATCCAACTGGGATGGCTGATTGACTGCTTTCGGGCGATTTGATCTGGCTTCAGTTGTTTCCTTTTTCTTCTTTTAACAAAGTAATTTCTTAATCCTTTAATCTTTCCTGATCTTCTTGCCCTTGGGAACATTGCCTAGCACATTAATTCTTTGATTAGAAACCTTTGTAATTTTTATTTTTACATCTTCCACAGTCAATGCCATTTAAAATGAATCTCAACATAAAGTTAAATAATATTCTGGATCTTTAAAGGACAGAATAATAATAATCCTTGTAATTTTCAAATATGGCATATTCTTATTCAAGTGTAAATCTAAGAGGCTTTGGCTATAAGATGAAAGATATTACTGTTTCAGCATTGATTTTAAGTCTGCAGCATGACTTAATTCTTCCAGTCTAGTCTTACATGTTAATTTTTCCCACCATTACAAATATATTATGTTTTTAATATGTCTAAAATGTCTTTTAAAAATAAGTATCTATTCTAATGTAAACAAGGCAAATATTTAAATGTATGCATAGGTGAAACCAGAAAGAATATTTTAGAAATGGAGCACTAGTAAGCTTTGTGTTGGGTTTTGCTGGGCGGCAATTCTTAGCTATAATCCCAGCTGTGTAGAGGACCAGGGGGTGGCTATTTATAAGACGATTGCAGAAAGATTCATAACAAACCTGATTCCTCCAGCTAGCCCAGCTACAAGGAAGCACTTCCCTTCTGAGACAGCTTTAGGTTTCCAACCAAGGATTTACGTAAAGAAGCAGATAATTAAATTTTAAGACTTACGCTAACCTCTTAATGAACCAATATAAAGTTAAATTTAATAAATAAACAAACAAAAAAAAACAACAACAAAACTCCCCCAAATCCAAAATGTCCTTGTGAAAGTAAACAAGAGAAGGATAGAAAAAAAGCTGTTGATGATACAATTATATGAAACAGTAACTGGAAAGTCTGGTTGTGAAACGGAGATGAAGGGAGAAAGGTAAGGGGCCTCCTCAGGGCTCGGGATAGCCAAGAATCAGTCCCATTACTGCCTCTTGGCACAGACACCACAGCAGGTGAAGGAACCCGGAGCTTTGCTCTGGAAAACAGAAACCCTGCCTGGAGCTGAGCTGAGGTTGAGGTGTGCTAATGAGCGAGCCTCGTAGGGTTGCATGGTTGGCTTTCCTGGCTTGTCCTGATCTGTAAGTGAAGGGGGTAGCGGGTAGGGGAGCTGTTGGTTATTAAAACCTCCTGTTCATCCTCGGCTACGTGATCGAACTTCCATGGCTTTCTGGACAGTTATTAGAGATGCCAATCCGGCTGTTAATCTGCTTTTAGGTGTTATAATAAAATGCTAGAGACTGGGTACTTTACAATGGAAAGAAGTTTGCTCAGTTCACTGTTCTGAAGGCTGAGAGTCCAAGCAATCCTAACATGGCCAGGGTCCTTTTGGCTTTGCCATGCTATGGGGATGATGTCACAGTAGTAGAAGAGAGGAGAGGGCCACGTAGCAAGATGCTGGAAAGAGATTCTGGGGCAGGTGTGTTCTTCTGTCACCATTCACCTGTTCTGGTCTGCTTTCTGCTGCTGTGATAAACAGATGACCAAAAACTTCTTGATGGAGGAAAGAGCTTATTTCCAAGTACAAGTTCTCCTCCACATGGAAGAAAGCCAGAGCTGGAGCTTGAACAGGGATCTGGAGGCAGGAGCAGAAGCAGAGCTCCCGAAGGAATGGCCTGTGTCCTGGCTCACGCTTCGCCTGCCTTTATTATACAGCCCCAGATCAGTTGCCTAGGACGGTACCACTGACAGTAGGCCTGGCCTTTGTATATCAATTAGCAATTAAAACGTCTCCCAGATGTGCCCACAGGTTACTCTGATAGGAAACAATTCCTCAGTTGAAGTTCTACCTTCCTATGTGTGTTGAGTTGACAACCAAGGTTGTGGATGACACTATCTATGAGAACAACTTTCTCCAAGAGCTCTGTGCTAATCACTTCAGTTTACAGTGTCTCCAATACCTAACTATCTTCCACTAGGCTCTGCCTCCTAAACGATTCTACCAGGTCCCAACATTGCCACGTTGAGGGACGAGCTTCCAACTCATGAACACTTGGAGGGTGTGTGCAAAGCAAATCTCAACACAGCACTGGCTTCCTGAACAAGTCAAATTTCATGACCTGTTTATAAACTTCTGCTTGCAAGTAACTCAATGCAACTGCTTCTCTCTCCCCCAGGATTTTTTGTTCATTCATTCATTTATTCGTTCAGTCATTCAGTCGTCATATACTACAGTGAATTAACTAAATACTCCTTTGTACTATTCTGGGCCATGAGGATAGAGTAGTGAAACAGACAAAGCTAAGCACTTGGGGCATAGGTTCCATTAAGTCAATACTGGTACCAACAGTGGTGGTCACATCAAAAATAGTGAAGGAAATGTTCCACAGTCAGGAAATGCCGTGTTGGAGTCAGAAATCACCTAGAGAATTCAGAATGAGTTTCCTGGGGAGAAACAATGACAACGACAACGACGACAACAACTACGATGACAACAACAGCAGCAAAACAAACCACAACCCATTGACCCTGTAAAAAATGGCTTAGATAGTTATCATTATCCTTGTGGACCATGGCTACCACAGTTATGTGAAATATACTGTGTCATTCATGGTATAACACATCAAGACTGCATTCCTGGTAAATGTCAGAATTAGGAATGGACTCAGATCTAATTCTCATCTGCTTGTGAATGTTCAATTGTCCCATGCTGCTTAGAGAGCTTGATTAGGCTAGTGGTATTCAGCATATGTAGAATTCAGTATAGGCAGGTGATGTATCTGTCTGATCTATCAATCATCAGTATCTATCTACCTACCTACCGGTCTATATACCCATCTGTTTACCTACCTATCTACATATCTATCCTGTATGTATATAAATATGTATGTGTGTCTATTTGTTGTGAAAATATAACTGTGGATGCTTATAAATTTTTCAATTTATCTGATCCAATTAATGTAATATATAGTGCAGAACGTTCACCAAACTACTTCAGCCGTCACCAAGCCATCCGTTGAGTCGTAGACACTATGGGTCTGCAGAGACTAAGAGATGATGGAATGTTCAGCCTTAGTTGGGACATCCTTAGTACACCCCTCTTCTGAAGCTCAGGGGTTTTTGCAGAAGACAGGAGGATAGAGTTTAAGAGCCGGAAGTGGCAAATGACACCAAGGAAGCAGTGTTCTCAAGGACACATAAGGCACATGGTGAGAATGCACATAAGGCACATGGTGAGAATGCACATAAGGCACATGGTGAGAATGCACATAAGGCACATGGTGAGAATGCACACAAGGCACATGGTGAGAACGAGAGCATACACAAGATCCCAGGTGGAGAGCAGAAGCAGGTATGCGTCTAACCCCTAGAGACGGAGCTATTGGCAACTGATAGGTCAAGTATGCTCCAGCAGAACACCATACAAGGGAGTAGATTTCTCCTTCCAGAAATGACGCTGTTCACGTTGCATCTTCTGCCAACCTTTGCTGAGCCAATGTCAGTAACATAGCTGATTTCTAGCTCTTAAAATAGTAGTTGAGGACATTTATATACTGTCTATGTTAAAACTGTAAAAATGTCTTTTATCTCAATAACTGAAACCATTTAAAATTATTTACTTCTGGACACAGACTATTTCGTGCAGTGTATTCTCCACCGTCTGATCGTTTTACACTTGAAATTGGTGGTTTATATGGTTGATTATGTTTCGTCTTTAAAATAGTATCCCAACTGTCCTTAATAAACTTCTTTATTAGTCTATATGACTTTAATATATTTAATTTGTTTAAATCATATTTATTGAAAACATCCCCACTAACAAAGCATTTCTTTAAAACTACGTAAAGCATTGGCATTTATTTATTTATTTATTCGCATTATAGTTATATTACATTCTTTTTTCTACATTCTTTGTTTATATTCCAAATGATTTCCCCTTTCCTGGTTCCTCCTTCCCCATAAGTCCCTTAAGCCCTCTTCCCTCCGCCCATCCCCCCCCCCCCCATCAGCCACCTCCCACTTCTCTGTCCTGGTAATCCCCTGTGTTGCTGCATCAAGCATTTATAACAGAATGTCACTTGTTGGAGCCATTCTCTCCATAGGACTTTTTCCCGTGCCTACTCAGCAGTCCGATTTACTTCGTAGGATTGTTGGGCTGATTGACTTGATGTAAACCAGCCTGTGTCCAGGCCCAGCTGCAGGTCTTGAAGGCAGATGGTGAGTTCGATAAGGAATTTTTCCCATGAAACCCAGCCTATATGCAGTCCCTGTACATGCTCCCTTCTTCAGGGCTAAGCATGCTGTCTTCCCAGGATGCCTGCAGAGCAAGCTCTGCAAAGCCCACCATTTTGCATTTCCAACTCCAGAGAGTGACCATCAGATTCAAGTAAGTTTTCCCTTTGCTATGCAAACCTCAGCTCACACATTCTTTAATTTTCTATTGTGTTTAATTAAGAAACACCATAGATTTGCTCTAACTTCTAAAGCATGAATTATGCTAGCATGTCTGTAAACATGGTATGTACTTATGTGTGTATAAGGACTTAAGATTTACATAAATTTCCTCCTTTATGACATCACCTGGAAAATAAAGTGCTGAATTAGAACCAGCCATCGTTCAGTCTTTAGAAAAGGAGATAAAACTGCAGCCTCCCCCGTGGTACTTCTCACAAAATTCTAGTTTTTACAGACAGAAACATTTGTCATTAAAAACCACACTTTTCTCGGTTTTGACTCTAACTCATTTTATATGTATTTCCCACTTTTGGGAAAATGTAGTTTGGACGTACCAAATTTACATCAAAATGTAGTTGGACATACCAAATTTAGCAGTTTACTAAAAATATGTTTTTCTCATTTCAGCATGTACAAAACATGCATATACGCACATAAGCACATACCACGTTTACAGACACGCTCGCATAATTCATGCTTTAAAAGTTAGAGTAAATCAAAAACAAATCTGCCAGATTGTTTTTACTTTATAACATGATATTATAATTTACAAATTTTCTTCATGGTTCATGGCCTTCAACAGAGCATGGCTGCCATTTTGATATAATAAATAAATGTTCAGCAAATTTGATTTTGAAAAGCACTTGGAGCAGTATTTGCATTTGGCATTTGTCCATGTTAACATCAACTTACTCATGGTTTTGCTGAAATGATCTTATTTTCCACTCCAGAAAACACATTATGCATTTCATTATATACTGACATATACCATATTAGAGGACTTGGGCTGTCTTACTTTTCCTATCAAGTTAGTAGATGACTTAGCCCTGGATTCATTATAAATCTTATGCTTTCTTAGTTTGCTGAATGTTTTCAGCAAAGTATCCTTAGGATATTTCAAAGGAAAGGTGTAAGCCTTGCTCGCTAATGACCAATACAGGATCAAAAAGGCTTTGACAGCAAAGCAAAGAAAAAGTCGACAGCTCAGGAGCTTGGTGTCTTGAAAGATGTAAGAAACCACGCGACCTTGGGACATTGACCCCAGCAGCCATCCTGGGGATGTTCCTTAGGTCCTGGGAGGGCTGACAGGATGTTCGTTTACGCGTGATTTGTCCTCCTACAGCCTTTGCATATTAGTTTGAGCTAATGAATTCACATTGAAGCAGCATTACTAAGCAATAATATGCTGCTCCTGAAGGATTTAGTGTTTTAACAGCTGCCGACATTGGCTATGGTTTCATCAGCTGACATCAGTCCTGAGGCTTCTGCTTCTGAGTCCTTGGATCACCTTAGTTTTTGAATACCTCAAACTGAGTGATTTGTTGTCTCCATACCTCGTTCCCTTTCCCTCTTACAATATCTACTTGTAGTTTTCTCCCCATTTAAAATGTCTTTCTTCTGCAGCCTCTGCTTGATGATTTTTTCCATTCAACTGTAATCTGACCCAAATGCTATTTGTCTCTTCGATATCTTCCACCAATCTACCAATCCATTCATCCATCACCCACCCACCCACCCACCATCCATCCATACATCCATCCATCCTTACATCCATTCACCAATCTACCCATTCACCCACCCACCCACCATCCATCCACCCACCCACCATCTATGCATCCATCCATTCATCCATCATCCATCCACCCACCCACCCACCATCCATCCATCCATCCACCAATCTACCCATCAACACACCCACCATCCATCCATCCATCTCTCATCCATCTATCCACCCACCCACCCATCCATCTCTATCCATCTAATACTTTATTTTGCTTTCAAGTACTCCCTATTGCCAATGATAAAATAATACAATGAAGCCACTTTGCTTTGTGAAGATCTTTCTGAAAATTCAGCTCAGCTCAATCTGCTGAGGCTTCTCTGGCCCCAGAATGAGGACCTGTGAGCTTTACATGTTTACAGTAATATTATGGCTCATGATCTGGGCCATAACTATTTCAGGAAGAGATACTTCACATTTATTTTTGCTCCCATGTACTGCTTAGTATATTGTCCTGTACAGAACAATAATTTTTAAGATTGTATATTATGTATAGAATCAGAAGGAGTAAAGATTTCAAATTGTTTTCTTCAGACTATTTATGTTGTAAGTGACCTTATAATTTCCCCCACACTCTCTCTAGAAAGTATTCTATCAGACAACCTTTTGCAAATAACCTTTAAAATGTCCTTTTATATATGTGTCTATATGCACACCTCTGTCTGTATGCTCCATATTTATTTCTATAGATAATCAGTTTAGGCCCATAACTTCTGAGCACCTCCCTGGGTTTACATAATCAGCTTAGGCCAAAATAGCTTTGTTTCTGAATCTCTGTAAAACATGAGGAAGTTTTGGAAGAACATCCTCTTTAATATACATGTTAAACTTGGAACATAAATACTGAAATAGGCCTTGAAATTATTCATATGCAGAGGATCTGAAAGTATAACAAGTCATTCAAGAAGTAACTCTTTTTGGAGGATACAAAATAGGACACAAAGTCTGGGTGCACTTTATAAAAACTGTGGAACTAGAAAGTAACAGCTGGTTAATGTCCCCAACCTGCAGGCAATGAAACATGACATGATGTCATGAAGAAAAGGACCAAAGACTGAGTTTGTCTAATTAGAGGTTTGTTTTTATTTTTGTTTTTTTTCAGAAAACAAAAGTTGGAGAGAAAAACAGTTGTAGATGAAGAAACACAAAAGGCCTTTCTTAAATCCATAATAAACCATGATAAATGCTAGGGTATCCATGCCATTGTAGGGTGTCCATGACATTGTGGTGTCGTGTCTATGATATTGTAGAGTATCCATGACACTGTAATGTGGTGTCTATGATGCTATAGGGTGTCTATAATGCATGTAGGATGTTCATAATGCTGTAGCATGTCCATGACACTGTAGGGTGTCTGTGATGCAGTAGAGTGTTTATGATGCTGTAGGGTGTCTATGGTGCTGTGGAATGTTCATGATGCTGTAGAAAGCCCATGATGCTGTAGGGTGTCTATAATGCATGTAGGGTGTTCATGATGCTGTAGAGTGTCCATGACACTGTAGGGTGTCTGTGATGCAGTAGAGTGTTTATGATGCTGTAGTGTGTCTATGATGCTGTGGAATGTTCATGATGCTGTAGAATGCCCATGATGCTGTAGGGTGTCTATGATGCTGTGGAATGTCTATGATGCTATAGGGTGTCTATAATGCATGTAGGGTGTTCATGATGCTGTAGAGTGTCCATGACACTGTAGGGTGTCTGTGATGCAGTAGAGTGTTTATGATGCTGTAGTGTGTCTATGATGCTGTGGAATGTTCATGATGCTGTAGAATGCCCATGATGCTGTAGGGTGTCTATGATGCTGTGGAATGTCTATGATGCTATAGGGTGTCTATAATGCATGTAGGGTGTTCATGATGCTGTAGAGTGTCCATGACACTGTAGGGTGTCTATGATGCAGTAGAGTGTCTATGATGCTGTAGGGTGTCTATGATGCTGTGGAATATTCATGATGCTGTAGGGTGTCTATGACGCTGTGGAATGTCCATGATGCTGTAGGATGTCTATGATGCTGGAGGGTGTCCATGACGCTGTAGGGTGTCTGTGACATTATAGGGTGTCCATGGCACTGTAGGGTATCCATGATGCCATAGGGTATCTATGATGCTGTATGGTACCGATAACACTGTAGGGTACCAAGAACACTGTACAGTATAGTGCCCATGACACTGTAGGCTGCTCATGATGCTGGAGGATGCTCATGACACTGCTGCTTTTCAGAAGAGCAAGAAAAAGATGATGGCTGAGATTGATCTGTGAAGAAAGTCTAAAAGGAAACCAAAGGGACCTCAGATATTCCCTTAGGATATTACCTGCTGTGTTTCAGAGAACAATGGATGCCATTGGATTGGCAAACACAGACATCAGGCTGCTCATGGTATAGAAGTCAGTCAGAGGAAAATATATCATATCAGGATTAGAAACAGCATCTGCAGGTATAGGGATTGAAATAATTATAATAAAGAAATGCATTTAGCTACCTGCAGTGTGTAAAACTGTGCAAGACATTTAAACATTGCATAATACTTATATATTCCTCACCATTTATGGTTAAGATTAAAAATGAAATTGTACCTTCAATAGACACATTTTCCCACATACTTGACTTTTTTTTTTTGACATAGGATGGGGAGCTGGTCTGGAATTCAGTATGATTCCAGTGATGGGCTTGAACTCCTGATCTTGCTGCTTCTGCCTCCCAAAAGCTGGGTTACTGGCATGTACCACCACACCTGCCTTTCTCTTCTGTGATATTTTCTGGACCTGTAAGAAAGAAAGTACTCTACCGACCAAGCTACATCTCAGATTCCTTACCTACTTTTGATACAACACCCTTACCTACTGTTTTAATATTAGTCTTTTTTTTTTAAAGGAAAGATAAAGTAAACATATAGCCACATGCTTTATATTTTAAATATATTTGGGGCCATTTGCTTGGAGAACTGTTTTCCAGCCCTTACTCTGAGGTAGTGTTTGTCTTTGATACTGAGGTGCATTTCCTGTATGCAGCAAGTCCTGTTTACTTATCCAGTCTGTTAGTCTATATCTTTTTACTGGGGAATTGAGTCTATTAATGTTAAGAGTTATTAAGGAATAGTGATTGTTGCTTCCTGTTATTTTTGATGTTTTATGTTTGTGTGGCTATCTTCTATTGGGTTTGTTGAAAGAAGATTACTTTTTTGCTTTTTCTAGGGTCTAGTTTCCCTCCTTATGTTGGCATTTTCCATCTATTATCCTTTGTAGGTCTGGATTTGTGGAAAGATATTGTGTAAATTTGGTTTTGTCATGGAATATCTTGGTTTCTCCATCTATGATAATTGAGAGTTTTGCTGGGTATAATAGCATGACCTGGCATTTGTATCCTCTTAAATTTTGTATGAGACTTTCCCAGGATCTTCTAGCTTTCATAGTTTCTGGTGAGAAGTCTGGTGTAATTCTGATAGGTCTGCCTTTATATGTTATTCGACCTTTTCCTCCTTACTGCTTTTAATATTCTTTCTTTGTTTTGTGCATTTGGTGTTTTGATTATTATGTGATGGGAGGGATTTCTTTCCTGCTCCAATTTATTTGGAGTTCTATAGGCTTCTTGTATGTTTATGTGCATCTCGTTCTCTAGGTTGGGGACATTTTCTTCTGTAATTTTGTTGAAGATATTTACTGGCCCTTTAAGTTGGCAATCTTCCTTCTCTTCTATACTTATTATCTTTAGATTTGATCTTCTCATTGTGTCCTGGATTTCCTGGATGTTTTGGGTTAGGAGCTTTTTGCATTTTGCATTTTCTTTGACTGTTCTGTCAATGTTTTCTATCTTATCTTCTGCACCTGAGATTCTCTCTTTTATCTCTTGTATTCTGTTGTTGATGGTCACATCTATGACTCCTGATCTTTTTCCTAGGTTTCTATCTCCAGGGTTGTCTCATTTTGTGATTTCTTTATTGTTTCTATTTCCATCTTAAAACCTTGGAGTGTTTTGTTCAGTTCCTTCACCTTTTTGTTTGTGTTTTCCTGTAATTCTTTAAGGGAATTTTTGTGTTTCTCTTTAAGGGCTTCTACCTATTTATCTGTGTTCTCCTGTATTTCTTTAAGGGAGTTATTTATGCCCTTCTTATGCTTTTCCAGTGTGGTGGGAGAACTATGTTTTGATGATGCCAAGTAGCCTTGGTTTCTATTGATAATGTTCTTGCATTTGCCTGTTGCCATCTGGTTATCTCTGGTGTTAGCTGGTCTTACTGTCTCTGACTGTTGCTTGTCCCTCCTGTAAGCCACTCTGTCAGTGTCAGTACTCCTGGGATACCAGTTTTCTCCAGGAGGTATTTGGGTATAGAGAGCTGTGGTACAGAGTCAGCTATGGGTGCAGACAGACATCAGAAGCCCAGAAGTTCTTAGGCTTCTCCTCAGTTCCTGTGACCTGAGGGTTCCAGAAGGGACCCCCTGAGCAGCAGTGCTCTCAGGCTTGCCTGCATCTCTGGATGGGGGCTAGCTCTCCCCCTGCACTGTTTGGGTGTCTTCAAATATATTTTGACTTAGACTAGTTTGAATTTAAAATGGCTTTGCAAGGTGATAGGAGGATCCTCACGGAAATGTTCTGAGGAACTTTGGGAGTGAGATAGGAATGCAAAGTCAGGCTGGTGACAACCCTTTTGTGCGTTTATGATTAGTATTAAAATCACTAGGGTTTGTACATTAACTATAGGTGTGTGTGTGTGTGTGTGTGTGTGTGATTGATTCACACTCCCCGTGAACTATTTGTTGTAAGACACTTTGCTTTATTCTTTAATTCTGATATCAACATTGAGTCTGAAGAACTCAAGCTGTCTTCCATTCTGCTCCTGGTGTCAGTCCTGGTGGTGGTCTTCTTATGGTCTGATTGTTCTCTGGCTTCTGTGGAAATAGCTCTGTCTATCTCCTGCCCTGTAACACAGCTCGTAGGCTAGATATACTTGGACTTTTCTTATATAAGAAAATACATAAGACACAATGCATTCTTTGCTCTCCCAGTGGCTTCTAGTGGGTTACAGGCCTTAATAACCATTTAAAGAACATACTGTGTTTGCCTCTCATCACTGTCATTTAGCTTTGGTTAGAACTTAAGACAACTTTTTTCTAAGCAGTCTCTTTTATTTTATTATTTTATTTTTGTTTTTTTTTCTAAGCAGTTTCTTACTCTACTCTCCTGTGAACATTTATTCAACTTCTCAAAATATTGAAAGCAAAGAAACAAAGCCGGTGGAAGAATCATATGGATAAACTACAATGCTACTTGGTGCTTTCTGCTTGCTATTTTAATATGAGATCAATTTAGATGATTAGTTTAAATGGAGCATATTTCAAAAGCTCTGTGCCTTCCCTTTTTAGATAGTCACCAGATAGTGGGGTATTAAATTGCATTACCAGTTTATTTTTTGGCTCTAGAGACCATGTATGTAGTCAAGTGATAAACGAAAAGAAACAAGGATGAGCAGATCTTTGTACCATGTCATGAGTTTCAAACAGATTGGAATGTCTAAAGACAAGAATGGGGTAATGAGAGCTCTGTCCAATTTCTAAATGTAAGAAATCAACAGGAAGCTCTGAGCTTTTCCTCTTTTCCTCACAGGCCTTGTGTTTCTCAGTCTCCTGCTCTTCATTTGTTCCTCAAGCACCTAAAATATCCAGAAGCCCTTAACCTCTGCTTCTGGGGAGTGCTTCAGTGGTTATTGGGTGTGGCAACACCAATCAATCTCTCATAATGTTTTGTAAGAATGACTTTCAAATTTTTATTTGTAGACACTAGGACTATTATTTTGAGATTTTGTTCCAATTAAGATGTGAAAATAAACTTTAAAAGATTTCCCGAGCATTTTCAATACATGGCCTGGAATAAGTAAATGTGTGTAGAATTTTAGAGCAGGAAGACCCCCTTTCTTGCTTCTGGTGTTGAACGTGTATAAAAACAGCTTGAAATGTGTTGACTTAAAAAAATTCACAACAACAAAAAGACTAGTCAGGGCTGGAGATGGCTCGGTGGATAAGAGCACTTACTGCTCTTGCACAGGACCAGAGTTCATTTCCAGCATCCATGCCAAACAGCTCACAACAGTCTGTAACTTTAGCCCAGTGGATCTAACACTTCCTTTTGGCCTTCAGGGGTACTAGAACACACACACACACACACACACACACACAGAGAGAGAGAGAGAGAGAGAGAGACAGAGAGACAGAGAGACAGAGAGAGAGACAGAGAGACAGAGAGACAGAGACAGAGAGTGAAACACACACACACACTCACAGAGAGAGATAGAGAGGCAAAGACAGAGAGTGAACACACACATACACACACACACACACACACACACAGAGAGACAGAGAGAGAGACAGAGAGACAGAGAGACAAAGACAGAGAGTGAAACACACACACACACTCACAGAGAGAGATAGAGAGGCAAAGACAGAGTGAACACACACACACACACACACACAGAGACAGAGAGACAGAGACAGAGAGACAGAGAGACAAAGAGAGACAGAGAGATAGAGAGACAAAGACAGAGAGTGAACACACACACACACACACACACACTCACAGAGAGAGATAGAGAGGCAAAGACAGAGAGTGAACACACATACACACACTCACAGAGAGAGATAGAGAGGCAAAGATAGAGAGTGAACACACACATACACACACACACACACACATGGATGTGCACACAAATAAAAATAAATTTTCAAAAACAATCTGACCGGAACAAGCAACAGAACATGTCTTGTAGTTTCACTATTCCTTTATGCAGTCATTTAAGTGAGGATGGCTAAGCGGATCTGGAGAAAACATTTAGGGTGTGGTCATACCACAGGAGATCTTTTATGAGAATATTTCATTAGGAAAGGTTTTTTTGGCAATGTTTCCACCAGCAGTTGCACCACTGTCCCTCTAGTAGGCTGTGTATTGTTCCCTCGCAGACGCCTATGTCATCCTTCTTGTGATATGTAAACATGCTACTCTGAACATCAGGAGATCTTTGTAGATGGTGATGAGGTCCTTTGGGATAGGGGATATTCTGTACTGGCCAAGGGAGTCCAGTCTGGTCACACAGGCCCTTAGATGTGGTGAGCCTGCCCCAGCTGCAGTCAGAGGCATGTGTGACTGGGGAAGGATCCTCAGAGATGTTTTAAAGATGGAGGCCAGAACAGAGTAATTTCTAGAAGCCAGAAAGGCAAAAGAATGGGCTCCCTGTGGAGCTTATAGAGCGAATGCAGTTCTGCCAAATCAAGGAGTTCAGACTGTTGAGAGCTGAGTCAGATCTATAAAATGGGAAGTGGACACATTGTTTTACTGTGGAAATTTGTTATAGCAGTAATAAAAATCTGGTGCAGCCTCCTTCTCAGGTGATACGAACTTTCCTGAGAAGCAAATGGACAGGATTTGAGAATTAATTGCAGGATCCCTTTTCTTCTCTCCCCATCCCACATCTAGATGAGACTGGGGGCTGCTGAATTGAGGAAGGGACAATTTTGAAAGAGCCCACTTTTAGGAGCCCTCAAACCTTAAAATACAAACTTCAGACTGTGACTATAGCCTCTTAACAGACCACAGGATAGATATTTAAACTAGTGAAGTTGACAAATGCTCATCAGGGTTCTCCAGTTACTTTTCCCATGTGTAGGAATCCTCAGAATTTACATTTAAGAATTTGCTTTTAGAGTAGGTAAGTTGTCTAAATATATGTGGGGAATTGTATCGGCCTCCTTTCCTCCCCTCGCTTATTCAAATATCAGTGTTGCGGGCTAGAAGATGAACGCTGGACCCAGAGCGGCAGCCGTGGTCATGCTTTAGCACAAGCTCCCACCCGGAAATGTCCTCTAAGGCTTATAACTCTTCTTAGTCTGACAAGAAATGTGTGATAGACAGTTACAGCAGGCTACCAGAGGTGCAGAAAAAGGGCACGATAAATCTGTGTGTAAGTCAGCTCCAGGGGATGAGCGTCCAGTACAGCCGTGGGAGGAAAAACCTCAACAACCTACGGCCCTTATTTTATGGATGCTCGGGAAAGCCAAGACGTACGTTGGTTTAAATTGGTTTAAATAGCCTTTCAGTTACAGGGCTGCTAATGAACGCACACCCGGTTTCTCTCTCCTTCGTCCCACCTGCCCCTTATGGTCCAACTGCTGTTCATCTCTTACCGAGGGACCTGCGGACTCTTCCTTGTTTCCTGTGACATCATCCTAATTCGGTGCCTTATTTTCCAGGTCTTCCCTGTAGCCATCCTTTCTCATTGCAACTCATGGTACAATCCCCAGAAGGAGGCTGATTTGTTTAATACACCCCACAGCAGGACTTCACAGTTTTCTGTCCCCTGAATACTATGGTCTTTCACTTCTACCCCTAATGCCTGACACTCACCCTGCATGCCAACAGGGACAGTCCTCAGTAACTCAGTGTCTTTTCCCTCATTCTGCCTGAAAATCAGCAGAGGCTCATGAAGCCTGTCTTAGCCCTGTTCTTGCTACTGTGGCTCTCTCTTAATAGATCCAGCCAAGTTACTTCATTTCACCCTTAGGCAGGTCTCCATATGCAACCCAGGCTGGCTTTGAACTCACAATTCTCTTACTACTACTCAGATGCCTGAGTAGTAAGTTTACATAGTGTGTATGCTATCACACCCAATGTCCAAGGACTTTAGGCAAACCCTTCCTTTGTCTTATGTACAGTGGCATCCGATCTAGCTGTCACTGGACCCAGCTTATTTCTTGTGCACAGTGGACAGATGATGGATTCACTTCATGGAGAGACATTGGGTTCTACTACTGACTTTTTGAATCATCAGATTCCGGCACCCTGGGGTTGTATGCTGTTCCCCAAGGGCAGTCCGAGCAGAGAGACTATTTGAAGAGTGAGACTGGACTCTGGACAAGGGGAAGAAGATGTCCAGGAGCCTGGGAAGTAGCATGAGGCCTGGAGGAAGTGGGAGAACTGGGAGAGACTGCCGTTGGGATGTTGGGATAGAAGAGGCTTTCAAAGAGGGAATTCTTTGGGTACTATTACAACAAAAGGCTCCCTGAAACAACGGCTTAGTTTTGAGTTTAAATTCCTCCATGAACCAGCTTCTCTATGAGAACACAGAGACAGAATAATAAATGTGCAGCTGCAGTGTAATTCTTATTTATTTATTTATTTATTTTGAAAAAAAAAGTTTTCAAAGGGCTTGTAGGATGGCTTGGTGCATAGAGGAACTTGCTCCCAAGACAGGTAGTTGGTCTGAGTTTAATCCCCAGGGTACACACAGTGGAAGGAGAGGCCCAACTCTGGACAGCTGTCCTCTGATCCCCTCAGGTACACAGTGGCATCTCCCCCACAGCAAGCAATAAGCAAATAAAGATAATACGAAAAACTTAAAGTATCTTTGAAGATTCAATCTTAGTTGGTGTTTCAAATGTAGACATGGTTAAAAGACAAATATCTTTTAATCAAAGAACTAGTTTAAAAACAAACAACAAACCAAGAGGAAAGGGAGGAAGAAAAGATTATTGAGGCAAAGAAACTGAAAGCTAACAGCGAGGCTCTTCATCATAATCACACAGCGGGTTGTTGCTGAATTCCTTCTCACACCACAGAACAACATAGTCTGGCCAGACTATTCCTTCGGGGAGACAGGCTGCTAATTGCAATCACCTTGGCAGTGACCTTAAGAAAAGTGCTGCGGCATCGAAGACAACCAAATTAGTTGTGTTTGATTTATTATGGCAGCTAATTAGGCGAGCCTTTGACTAAGTGATATTCTAGTTTAATTGAGTAAATGAAGTACCTACAGAAATCAGCAGAGTCTCTTGCATGATAAGCAGTAAAGAGACTAAAGGTGGTCTTTGGGAAAACCAAGCCAGGCATTCTTGCAATCACTACTGGGAGGGAAAGATTATCATCATTATAGAACCAAGTCTGGATGCTCCAAATGTAATTCCCCTGCATTCTTTAGCCAGTTCTGTGTTCATTCTCTGGATATGCTACCACCTCAGTAAGAACACGGGGTGGCCATTTGAACATCTGACACATGCTCTTGCTAGAAGATAAACAAAACAACTTCTACATTCGCATGCAAAACCATGCGGCATGTTTTATATTTCTCTGTTGGAAGCTGAAACTCACATTTGCCCTCTGAACTTCAGTATAAGATTCATATCAGAACCTCTGCTATTTTGGGTGGTATTTTGCTATTTTTATTCTAAGAATAGCTGCTGAAATGCAGTTGAAGCATCCTTCAAAACACACACCTACCTGGAAACCCAGAATAGGACCTTATTTGGAGATAGGGTCTTTGTGAATGTAGTTAATTAAGATGATGCTTTGAGCTGGGTCCTAAATCCAGTAACTAGAATTCTTCTAGGTGGAGAGAACACACGGAGCATGGTCAGGGAAGAAGAGACACTGAGACACAACAGCACAGTTGACCCTTTGCCCCAGTTTATTTTCTCAGAGTTTCTGCGTCTATTCACTAAAATGCCACCTCTGCGTGGCCCCAACCATGTACTCTGCCCCTTGTGGCTACTGGGCCAGTCAACATCTCCTTTGAGTGTTGCCATTTAAGTTCAACTACTCAGTGATTGCCATTTCTTTTTGTGTGATTTTTCTAGCCCCCAGAGGTCATACAGTGACCATTTGTAGCAGAGTGTAGTTACGGTACAACAGGACTCAAGACACATGGCTGGGGTTGGGGGGGGGGGTCCTTTTAGACAAAAGGTCTTTACTTAGATAAAAGATCATTGTATTGGTGGGAGCCTGACCTCTAACTTCTTACTCTAAAATCCTTTGAAGTCCTAGTGCATGTTCTTTATGTAAGAGCTTCTAGAAGTGAGACTTCTGGGCTTGGAATCATTCGTTTGGCCAGATGGGGGCCTGATGCCTTTTCTTGCAAGAGAGTGAAGCACACTCTTTACTACCCTCTGCCTCTGGTCTCTGGTCTCCTCAGAGGACAGCTGTAAGTTCTAAGTGTCTTAAACATATGAATACAGAGCACTGCCTGGCACTCTGTAAACACCAGACATCCGTGCCTCATTACTGTTAATTGTATATAGTATATGTCAAATAGAGATGCTGATTGGACACCGGTTGCTAAGGAACAGGCACAGTCTTCAGGCAGTCAGTGTATTAAAATTTCTCCTAGTTCATGGCTGTCCCTTAATTTTCAGGCAGCTGTGTTGGAACTGGTTGAAGGTTTTATTGGGTAAAAGAGGAGAGAGTCACTCAAAACTTTTCAGGAAGTTCTACTATCTGAAATGGATCATGTCACAGACGTATGGTAATGAGTTCTTTGGGATAACGGAGAAAAGTCATTAAAATCACAGACAAACTGGTAAAAGTACAACACATAAAGAGGCCTCCTATTCACACATCTGCTATGGGTTAGGAATGCTTGAGAATGTCCAGCCAACGTTCCTGTGCTAGAGGCTTGGTCTTAGCATGGTGATGTGTAGAAATGCTCGCGCTGTAGGATGTGTGGCCCAGAGCAATGCTAGCACTGGGGATGTGTCCCTTGGAAGTATTAATGTAAGTTATCTCAGGATCCTCCTTCTCTCATGAACATGGATTATCAAAAGAGCGAGCTAGATATTCCCTGGCTTCCCAGTGCTCCAGCGTGCATCCATCCAACATAAGGCCCTTAGCAGAGCCAAGCAAAACAAATGATCTTGGGTTCAGCCTCCAAACAACCTGAATAACCATTTTTACAAAAATTATAATGTGCTCAGACTGAGATATCTTATAGTAACAACAACAAATCCTAATATAGCACTTGACAATACATAAATGTGAAAATGAATAGAAGTATATAGTTCTGCGGTAGAGCATTTCCCTAGCATATGTGAGACTTTGGTTTCAATCCTTAGCAAGACATAGACAAATATGTATGGGATCACGTGCACATGTATACACAAACACAGACACAGACACACATACCACTATTGTCTGTCCATCTGTCCACCTACCCATCCATCTGTCTGTCTGAAGAAGCTCTGGTGGAAGGATAATTTCTTTAAATGAGACACAACAAAATGTCTTAAAGCATAAAGCATAGCAAAACGTGGCCTATAGTGTCTTTGGAGTATGATCACAGGTGTGTGCAATGTGGTTTTTAATCTTTGCATTTCAAACAAGACTGATTCACTATCCTTAGTTTCAAAGATTTCACTCAGAAGCAGAAAAAAAGCAATATGGCAGAAGTGACCCAGTGACCCAGTGACCCAGTGACTCCCAGCTAACACTGGCCAAAACACCTTTTCTCCTAATACCCAGGGTTGATATTCAAGAATAATATAGTTTATGGAGTCTATGTATTAGCTACTTTTTGTTACTGTGATAAAACAACTGACAAGAGCCTGGCTTACAGTCTTGGGGAACAGTCCATCATGGTGGGGAAGGCATGTCTACAGGAGAATGAGGCAAGCTAGTCACATATGGTCTGTAGTCAGCAAGCACAGTGACATGACTTATACTGCATATCTCACTTTCTCCTTCTCATTCAATCCTGGACCCTGGACCACAATATTGTAGCACCTACTTTTACAGTGGATCCGCCTTCTTCAATTAAACCTCTCTGGAAATACCATTTTAGACATATTTATAGCTGTCTTTCTGTGGTGATTCTAAATCTACTCTGACAAGGAAGATTAGCTATCACATATTGTGTAACTAAGTTTTATGTAATATAAAACCAGAAGAATGTCTGTGTCATGGTTTGAAGCCTGGAACTTCAAAAGAGGACAGAGCCAAACGAAAGATCCTCTCATGTTTAGTATCACTCTTCCCTAGCTAGTGAATTTCTATACCTTCATGGTGTAGTAGAAATCCCAGTCTAGACCAGCTCGCCAGCCGACCAGCTGGTCTCATCTCCTCGCTGCTACTGAAGCAGAGGCAGTGGGAACTCAAAGGAGTATTGGTGGATCCAAATGGGTAGTCAAGTGTTCCTATTAGAGAGAAGGTGGACCAAGGGAGACAATGAGGTAGACCGAACTGCACCTTTGAAAATCTTAGTTGTCTCTGACTCAGATAATTCTGTGTTCCAAGAGTAGAGGACAGTGACTGCAGGCCTCTTTGTCATGCTGCTCACTTGAAACTCACTGTAGCAGCTACATCCTCTGCTCTCTAGTTGCTCTCACCAAAATAACTGACCGAAACAACTCAAGCCAGAGGAGAGACTTGTTACAGCTCACGGTTTCAGCGGGTCTCAGTCCAGCATGTCAGAGAAGGCACAGTAAGGACAACTCAGTTCATGATGACAGGAGCGTGCTTCAAACATCAGGCAGACCAGGAAGCAGGGAGCAACCTGAAGCAGGGCTGAGCTATTATCTTTAAGAGCCTGTCACTAGTGCCGTATGTCCATTATCCTGTTCTCATGTTCTAAACCTTATGTAGCCTCTCAAAGCAGCAAATAGCTGGAAAACAAACATGAAAATCATGAACCCGTGGGGGGATGTTTCAGATTCATGTCATAACTGTTGGCGTATTTGTTTTAATATTTTATTAAGTTCTGATTCCTCTACCTCCCTTCTAGCCCTTATTCCACTCAAAGAAAGTTAAAATGGAAAGGCCACTTGGGCTCCCACATTTATACCTTCTCCATTGTCCCCAGAATTAAACTATCCCACACCTGTGATTAAAACCCAAATGTATCCATATAACATAACTGGGATTTTTTTTTTTAAGAAGCCAAAACTCTCACTACACATAACACTAACTTTCTTGGAATTTTGATGTAAGGTTTTGGACAAAGTTGAGTGGCCAGTGTGTTGATCAAGTCCTACCATACAGCATTTGGAATCTTAAAATTAAGATAGTTTTAGAATAGACAGCGTTTATATCTCTGGGATTCCTGGTCTGAAGAGATATGAGTAAACCAGTCATTCTCCTGTTGCCTCAGAACTGCGTGCCACCATAGCCTTCTTCCCATGGTAAACCGAACCCATCCAGATACCTGGGAAGACAAGCGCTTCATTCATTAAGTTTTTTTTTTTTTTTTTTTTTTTTTTTTTTGTCCAAGTATTTGATACCATTGAGAAGAAAAGTCACTAGTACAGAAAACTGCTAATGTGAATGCAGTTGGTGCTGTTGTATGGAACCTATTGATGGGGTTCTAAGGCCTTCAGAACTGATTGGCAGTAAGATATGGAAGGGTTTGCTACTGAGGGCTGCAGAACACTGTAAGCAGAGCTCCCTGAGTGATTCTGGTTGGAACGAGTAACACCACAATACTAATAGAAATATGGGCAGAAAGGAAGGGCCAGGTTAATGATGTTGCAGAAGAAAAGAATTTCTTTTAAAAGTTTTGAGCTGTTCTTGAAGACTGAAGCTTCAAAAGAGCACAGAACCAATAAAAAATGGGAGATCCTTCCCCCATCCTCCCCTTCTCAGAGAATACATATCAGGACTCCTCTTCCATTGAGGCCAGACAAGGCAGCCCCGCTAGAGAAAAGGGATCTAAAGGCAGGCAACAGAGTCAGAGACAGCCCCGACTCCAATTGTTTGGGGACCCACATGAAGACCAAGCTGCACATCTGCTACGTATATGTAGGGGTCCTAGGGCCCACCCATGCATGCTCTTTGGTTGGTGGTTCAGTCTCTATGGCCCCCATGGGCCAAGGTTAGCCGACCCTATAGGTTTTCTTGTAGTGTCCGTGACCCCTCCATCTTCCCTAATTCTTCCCTCAACTCTATAAGACTCCTGAGCTCTGCACAATGTTTGGCTATGGGTCTTTGCATCTGTTTCCATCAGCTGCTGGATAAATCCTTCCAGAAGATAGTCACGCTAGGCTCTTGTTTGCTAGCACAGCAGAGTATCATTAATAGTGTCAGGAGTTGTCTCTCTCCCATGGGATAGGTCTCAAGTTGGTCCAATCACTGGTTGGCCAGTCCCTTAATCTCTTCCTTTAATCAAGATTAAAACTTAATCTTGATGATATCATAGGAGTCAGGGCAGCGGCGGCAGCAGCAGCAGCAGCAGCAGCAGTGGCTGGTCCAGAGGAAGGGCCATCAGCAGTAGGACCAAGCGGACAGGGTCCAGGCAGACCCGGCGCCCACGACCACTGGCCATCGCTGGCCAGCCAGGCTGCAAGCAGCGGCGGATTTACGGTGCCTTTCACCACACAGAAGCCACATTAGAACTCTGCCTCCCGCCAGTCAGTTACCAGGGCTCCATATTGGTTCTCGGTCGCCAGAGAAATCAGACTGAGGTACGCAAATATAACCCGAGACCAACATCGCAGGGGTCTAAGCCCGACGGGCGTTGGCCTGCACCGAGGCCCTGGGCTGATCGGAGGTCCACCGGGGTGCAAACCCGGCCAGGAGGTTTTTTTTCCTCCCGGGCCGGCGCGCGCACCACCACCATTTTGCCTAAGGGAAGCCAGGGAGACCTAGCAGGCAAAACCAAACCGGCTAACAGGCATAGCCCGAGGCGGACATAGCAGGGGTCTCAGACGGTCAGGCCCCGGACTGCCCCCAGGTCCTGGGCTGCTCGGCAGGCCATCTGTGTGCCGACCCAGCCAGGAGCTTGTTTGCCCGGGCCGGCGCGCACCGCTGCCATTTTGCCTACGGGAAGCCAGAGAGACCTAGCAGGCAAAACCAAACCGGCTAACAGGCATAGCCCAAGGCGGACATAGCAGGGGTCTCAGACGGTCAGGCCCTGGACTGCCCCCAGGCCCAGGACTGCTCGGTGGGCCATCTGTGTGCCGACCCAGCCAGGAGGTTGTTTATCGGGGCCGTTTGCGTACCACCGCCATTTTGCCTACGGGAAGCCAGAGAGTCCTAGCAGGCAAAACCAAACCAGCTAACAGGCATAGCCCGAGGTGGACATAGCAGGGGTCTCAGATGGTCAGGCCCTGGACTGCCCCCAGGTCCTGGGCTGCTCGGTGGGCCATCTGTGTGCCGACCCAGCCAGGAGCTTGTTTGCCCGGGCCTGCGCGCACCGCCGCCATTTTGCCTACGGGAAGCCAGAGAGACTAGCAGACAAAACCAAACCAGCTAACAGGCATAGCCCAAGGCAGACATAGCAGGGGTCTCAGACGGTCAGGCCCTGGACTGCCCCCAGGCCCTGGGCTGCTCGGTGGGCCATCTGTGTGCCAACCCGGCCAGGAGGTTGTTTATCCGGGCCAGTTTGCACACCACCGCCATTTTGACTACGGGAAGCCAGAGAGACCTAGCAGGCAAAACCAAACCAGCTAACAGGCATAGCCCGAGGCTGACATAGCAGGGGTCTCAGACAGTCAGGCCCTGGACTGCACCCAGGCCCTGGGCTGCTCGTTGGGCCATCTATGTGCTGACCCAGCCAGGAGGTTGTTAGCCCAGCAGACTCTCCCAGCACTCTCAGGGAACTCGCGCATGCCACCATCCTAGCCACCTGACACACCCAATTAACACCCACAGCTGAGGGGAGCTTTGCACCAACATTGGCCTGCCAGGCTTTTGCCTAGACTCAGGGCCTGAGCAGCTAGGCTAGCCTTGTGTGCACCAACCCGGTTGGGAGTTCTGCTGCCCAGATCAGCCTGGGCGGCAGCACCACATCTCCAAGTCCTGCAAGTGGCTAGCTGGGCTTCCGGGCGGCCAGCTGGGAGAAGTCAGTGTGCTCCAGTGAATCCAGCGGGCCCCAGCGGGAGCCTTCGGGTGCCTGCTTTGGGATCTGAACAGCCTGGGCAGCAGCACCCTGTCTACAAGCAGCGCAGGAGGTAAGCTGTGCACCAGAGGCCAACTGGGAAGGGGCAGCTTGCACTGGTGAGTCCAGCACTGACAAGAAAAACTAACACCAGTGAGAACTAGATGGCAAAAGGCAAACGCAGGAACGTCACTAACAGAAATCAAGGCAATATGGCAACATCTGAACCCAATTCTCCTCTACCAACATGTCCTGGATACCCCATCACACCAGTAAAACAAGATTTGGATTTAAAATCACTGGTCATGATGCTGGTACAGGAACACATGAAGGACACACTTAAAGAAATTCAGGAGAAAATGGATCAAAAGTTAGAAGCCCTTGCAAGGGAAACACAAAAATCACTGAAAGAAATCCAGGAGAATACAAAAGCCAACAAGGAGGAAATGCAAAAAACACTTAAAGAACTTTGCTCAACAGGCTGAGGTCATGAAAGACGAAACACAAAAATCTCTTAAAGAAATACAGGAGAACTTTGGTCAACAGGCTGAGCTCATGAAAGAGGAAACACAAAAATCTCTTAAAGAATTACAGGAAAACACAAACATGCAAGTGAAGGAGCTAAGCAAAACCATCCAGGATCTAAAAATCAGAAGTAGAAACAACTAAGAAAACTCAAAGGGAGACAACTTTGGAGATAGAAAGCCTTGGGAAGAAATCAGGGGACAGAGATACAAATATCAACAACAGAATACAAGAGATAGAAGAAAGAATCTCAGATGCTGAAGATTCCATAGAAACCATGGACTCAACAGTTAAAGAAAATGCAAAATGCAAAAAGCTTGTAACCCAAAATATCCAGGAAATCCAGGACACAATGAGAAGACCAAACCTAAGGATTATAGGCATAGATGAGAGTGAAGATTTACAACTTAAAGGGCCAGCAAATATCTTCAATAAAATTATGGAAGAAAACTTCCCTAACCTAAAGAGAGAGATGCCCATGAATATACAAGAAGCCTACAGAACTCCAAACAGACTGGACCAGAACAGAAATACTTCCCGTCACATAATAATCAAAACACCAAATGTTCTAAACAAAGAAAGAATACTAAAGGCAGTAAGAGAAAAAGGCCAAGTAACATATAAAGGAAGACCTATCAGAATCACAGCAGACTTTTCACCTGAGACTATGAAGGCTAGAAGGTCCTGGGCAGATCTCATGCAGACTCTAAGAGAACACAAATGCCAACCAAAACTACTATATCCAGCAAAACTCTCAATCACCATAGATGGAGAAACTAAGATATTTCATGACAAAACCAAGTTTACCCAATATCTATCCACAAACCCGGCCCTAAAAAGGATAATAGGAGGACAACACCAATACAAGGAGGGAAACTTCACCCTGGAAAAAGCAAGATAGTAACCTTTCATCAAACCCAAAAGAAGTTAAGCATTCAAATTTAAAAAATAACGTCAAAAATGATAGGAAGTAACAATCACTATTCCTTAATATCTCTTAACATCAATGGACTTAATGCCCCAATAAAAAGACACAGACTAACTGAATGGATACGTAAACAGGACTCTACATCTTGCTGCTTACAGGAAACACACCTCAGGGTCAAAGACAAACACTACCTTAGAGTAAAAGGCTGGAAGACAATTTTACAAGCAAATGGTCTCAGGAAACAAGCTAGAGTAGCCATTTTAATATCAGATAAAATTGACTTTCAACCCAAAGTCATCAAAAGAGACCCTAAGGGACACTTCTTGCTGGTCAAAGGAAAAATACAAAAAGAAGAACTGTCAATCCTGAACATCTATGCCCCAAATGCAAGGGCACCCTCTTTCGTAAAAGAAACTTTATTAAAACTAAAAGCACACATTGCACCTAACACAATAATTGTGGGTGACTTCAACACTGCACTTTCCTCAATGGACCGATCAGGAAAACAGAAACTAAACAGGGACACAATGAAACTAATTGAAGCTTTGGACCAATTAGATTTAACAGATATATATAGAACATTCTATCCTAAAACAAAAGAATATACCTTTTTCTCAGCACCTCATGGTACCTTCTCCAAAATCGACCATATAATTGGTCACAAGACAGACCTCAACAAATATAAGAAGATAGAACTAATCCCATGCCTCCTATCTGATCACTATGGAGTAAAAGTGGTCTTCAATAGCAACAGAAACAACAGAAAACCCACATACACGTGGAAACTTAACAATACTCTACTCAATGATACCTTGGTCAAGGAAGAAATGAAGAAAGAAATTAAAGACTTTTTAGAACACAATGAAAATGAAAACACAACATACCCAAATCTATGGGACACAATGAAAGCAGTGCTAAGAGGAAAACTCATAGCCCTGAGTGCCTCCAAAAAGAAAATGGAGAGAGCATACATTACCAGCTTAATGACACACCTGAAAGCCCTAGAACAAAAAGAAGCTACTTCGCCCAGGAGGAGTAGAAGGCAGGAAATCATCAAACTCAGGGCCGAAATCAATCAAGTAGAAACAAAGAGAACCATACAAAAAATCAACAAAACCAGGAGCTGGTTCTTTGAGAAAATCAACAAGATAGATAAACCCTTAGCCAGACTGACCAAAGGGCACAGAGAAAGTATCCAAATTAACAAACTTAGAAATGAAAAGGGAGATATAACAACAGAAACTGAGGAAATCCAAAAAATCATCAGATCCTACTACAAGAGCCTGTACTCAACACAACTGGAGAATCTGGAGGAAATGGACAATTTCCTTGACAGATACCAGATACCAAAATTAAATCAGGACCAACTAGACCATCTAAACAGTCCCATAATGCCTAAAGAAATAGAAGGAGTCATAGAAAGTCTTCCAACCAAAAAAAGCACAGGACCAGATGGCTTCAGTGCAGAATTCTACCAGACCTTCAAAGAAGAGTTAACACCAATACTCTTCAAACTATTCCACAAAATAGAAACAGAAGGAACACTACCCAATTCCTTCTACGAAGCCACAATTACGCTGATACCAAAGCCACACAAAGATCCAACAAAGAAAGAGAACTTCAGACCAATTTCCCTTATGAACATCGATGCAAAAATACTCAATAAAATTCTTGCCAACCGAATCCAAGGACACATCAAAACGATCATCCACCATGATCAAGTAGGCTTTATCCCGGGAATGCAGGGTTGGTTCAATATATGGAAATCCATCAATACAATCCACTACATAAACAAACTCAAAGAACAAAACCACATGGTCATTTCATTGGATGCTGAAAAAGCATTTGACAAAATTCAGCATCCCTTCATGCTTAAAGTCTTGGAGAGAACAGGAATTCAAGGCCCATACCTAAACATAGTAAAAGCAATATACAGCAAACCGGTAGCCAGCATCAAACTAAATGGAGAGAAACTTGAAGCAATCCCACTGAAATCAGGGACCAGACAAGGCTGCCCCCTTTCTCCTTATCTTTTCAATATTGTACTTGAGGTACTAGCTCGGGCAATTCGACAATATAAGGAGGTCAAAGGGATACAAATTGGAAAGGAAGAAGTCAAACTATCATTATTTGCAGAGGACATGATCGTCTACCTAAGTGACCCAAAGAACTCCACTAGAGAGCTCCTACAGCTGATAAACAACTTCAGCAAAGTGGCAGGTTATAAAGTCAACTCAAGCAAATCAGTGGCCTTCCTATACTCAAAGGATAAGCAGGCTGAGAAAGAAATTAGGGAAATGACCCCCTTCACAATAGCCTCAAACAGTATAAAGTATCTTGGGGTGACTCTTACCAAACATGTGAAAGATCTGTATGACAAGAACTTCAAGACTCTGAAGAAGGAAATGGAAGAAGACCTCAAAAAATGGGAAAACCTCCCATGCTCATGGATCGGTAGAATCAATATAGTTAAAATGGCCATTTTGCCTAAAGCACTATACAGATTCAATGCAATACCCATAAAAATCCCAACTCAATTCTTCACAGAGTTAGAAAGAGCAATTATCAAATTCATCTGGAACAACAAAAAACCCAGGATAGCTAAAACTATTCTCAGCAACAAAATGAAATCTGGGGGAATCAGTATCCCTGACCTCAAGCAATACTACAGAGCAATAGTGTTAAAAACTGCATGGTATTGGTACAGTGACAGACAGGAGGATCAATGGAACAGGATTGAAGATCCAGAAATGAACCCACACACCTATGGCCACTTGATCCTCGACAAAGAGGCTGATAACATCCAATGGAAAAAAGATAGCCTTTTCAACAAATGGTGCTGGTTCAACTGGAGGTCAGCATGCAGAAGAATGCGAATTGATCCATCCTTGTCTCCTTGTACTAAGCTCAAATCCAAATGGATCAAGGACCTCCACATAAAGCCAGACACTCTGAAGCTAATAGAAAAGAAACTGGGGAAGACCCTTGAGGACATCGGTACAGGGAGAAAGTTTCTGAACAGAACACCAATAGCGTATGCTCTAAGAGCAAGAATTGACAAATGGGACCTCATAAAATTACAAAGTTTCTGTAAGGCAAAGGACACCATCAAGAGGACAAATCGGCAACCAACACATTGGGAAAAGATCTTCACCAATCCTACATCAGATAGAGGGCTAATATCCAATATATATAAAGAACTCAAGAAGTTAGACTCCAGAAAACCAAACAACCCTATTAAAAAATGGGGTACAGAGTTAAACAAAGAATTCTCACCTGAAGAACTTCGGATGGCGGAGAAGCATCTTAAAAAATGCTCAACTTCATTAGTCATTAGGGAAATGCAAATCAAAACAACCCTAAGATTTCATCTTACACCAGTCAGAATGGCTAAGATTAAAAATTCAGGAGACAGCAGGTGTTGGAGAGGGTGTGGAGAAAGAGGAACACTCCTCCACTGCTGGTGGGGTTGCAAATTGGTACAACCACTCTGGAAATCAGTCTGGCGTTTCCTCCGAAAACTGGGCACCTCACTTCCAGAAGATCCTGCTATACCACTCCTGGGCATATACCCAGAAGACTCCCCACCATGTAATAAGGATACATGTTCTACTGTGTTCATAGCATCCCTATTTATAATTGCCAGATGCTGGAAAGAACCCAGGTATCCCTCAACAGAAGAATGGATGCAAAAAATGTGGTATATCTACACAATGGAGTACTATTCAGCCATTAGAAACAACGAATTCATGAAATTCTTAGGCAAATGGATGGAGCTAGAGAATATCATACTCAGTGAGGTAACCCAGACTCAAAAGGTGAATCATGGTATGCACTCACTAATAAGTGGATATTAACCTAGAAAACTGGAATACCCAAAACATAATCCACACATCAATGAGGTACAAGAAGAAAGGAGGAGTGGCCCCTGGTTCTGGAAAGACTCAGTGAAACAGTATTCAGCAAAACCAGAACGGGGAAGTGGGAAGGGGTGGGTGGGAGGACAGGGGAAGAGAAGGGGGCTTGCGGGACTTTCGGGGAGTGGGGGGGCTAGAAAAGGGGAAATCATTTGAAATGTAAATAAAGTATATCGAATAAAAAAAAAAAACTTAATCTTGAGTTTTAGGTTTTGTGGCAGGTTGGTGTTCCCCTCCTTCTATTGGAGCTCCCCCTGGCTACAGGAGGTGGCCACTTCAGGCTCCATATTTCCCTCCTGCCCCCTCCCCTCCACTGCTAGGAGTCTCAGCTAAGGTCATTCTCATTGACTACCAGGAGTCTTCCCATTTCCAGGTCTCCAGCTCCCAGAGATGCTCCCCCGACACTGATTTTGATTCTCTTTCCCAGCCCTACCCCCACCCTTGCTCTCCCTGTACCTGATCTCTACCCTGGTTCCCCTCCCTATCCCCTCCCCTCCACAGTTCTCTCCCTCCATCCACCTCTGTTGTCTATTTCCTCTTCTGAGTGAGATTCAAGCATCATCCCTTGGGCCCTTCTTGTTAGATTCTTTGGGTTTGTGGATTGTAACATGGTTGTCCTGCACTTTGTAGCTAATATCCACTTATAAGTGAGCACATCCTATGTTTGTCTTTGTAAGTCTGGGTTACCTCGCTTGGGATGATCTCTTCTAGTTCTGTTTATGTGCCTGCACATTTCATGATGCCCTTGTTTCCAGTTGCTGAGTTATATCCCATTGTGTGAATGAGCCACGTTTTCTGTATACATCTCTTAGGTTGAGGGACATCTGGGTTGTTTCTAGTACCTGGCTATTATGAATAAAGCTGGCATGAGCATAGTGAAGCAAGTGTCCTTGTGGTATGGTGGAGCATCTTCTGGGCATATGCCTAGGAGTGTGGTATAGCTGGCTTGGAACTAGTCTCAATTTTCTGAGAAACCACCAAATTTATTTCCAAAGTAGTTGTCCAAGTTTGCACTCCCACCAGCAATGAGGAGTGTTCCCCTTGCTCCACATCCTCATCAGCATGTGCTATCACTTGAATTTTCTGATGGGTATCAAATGGATTCTCAGAGTCATTTTGACTTGCATTTCCCTGATGACTAAGGACATTGAACATTTCTTTAAGTACATCTAAGTCATTAGAGATTCCTCTGTTGAGAATTCTGTTTAGCTCTGTACCTCATTTTTTTTTATTGCATTATCTGGTTTGTTGGTGTTTCATTTCCTGAGTTCTTTATATATTTTGGATATTAGTTCTCTGTTTAATGTAAGGTTGGTGAAAATCTTTTCCCATTCTGTAGGCAGCTGCTGCTTTGTCTTAAGGACAGTGTTGCCTTACAGAAGCTTTTCAGTTTTGTGAGGTCCCATTTATTGATTGTTGATCTTTTTAAAACATTAGTTTTATTTATTCCCTTTATATCCTGATCGCAGCCTTCCTCTCTCCCCTCCTCCCATTCCCACGCTCATACTCCCTCCCCTACTTACTCGTCCCTTTTTCCTCAGAGGAGAGGTGAGCCTTAATTGTTGATCTAGTGCTTGAGCTGGTGGTGTTCTGTTCAGGAAGTTGTCTCCTGCACCAACCTTCTAAGGCAATTCCTCACTTTCTCTTCTATGAGATTTAGTGTATCTGGTTTTGGGTTGAGGTCTTTGATTCACTTTGACTTAAGTTTTGTGCAGGGTGAGAAATACATATCTATTTGCATTCTTCTTCATGCAGACTCTGAGTCAGACCAGCGCCATTTTTTTGAAGATGCTTTCTTTTTTTCCTCCACTCACTCAATATATTTTTATTCTAGTCTGTCATCTCTCCAGACACCTCCGAGATCCTTTTCATCCCCTACTCACCCAACTTCATGTTCTTTAAAAAACAAACAAGCCAATAAACAAGCACACAAAAAACTCTATTTATGTTGGGCAGCTATCCCTGAGCATAGTGCCTGTCCTGGGATGTAGTCGATTATACCCAATGCCACTTCATTGAGAGACTCAGTTTCCCTCTTCCAGCAACTATAAATTGCTAAGAGCTTCTTGACAAAAATGAAATATGTGAAAAATGTAGTTTGTTAAGGGGAAGGGTATAAACATAGTTAAATTATAGACAGAGCAGACAAGGCACATGAAGACAGCGTGATTATAATGCTTGATTGTGATTATTACAGTAAAACTTTGATTCTGCCAGATAACATTAAGAATGGTAGCTTGAGAAACATGACTCATCAAAGTCTCCAGGGTATATAAAAGCAAATTCATCTGAAAGAAAAATGCCAGGACAGAATGCCGGAGAAGATGCTGTCTCCAGGGCTCCCTGCTACATCTTGAACCGGCAGAACAATTCCATGTTATACACATGGTGCTGGTTTTGTAGGCAGGCAGGATGCATGAGTCATGAGATAATGGAAGCTTTTACTCAGGTTTTTTTTTTTTTAAAAAAAAGGCTCCTGTGTCCAGGCCATGTGTAGCAGCATCAGATAACTCCATAGAGCTTGCGAGTGGACTGTAGACGCATCCATGAAAATGAAGCTGGAGATTCACTGAATCCCAGGGCATTGACGATACCAGAAAGGCATGAGTTCTCCCCAAGGAGAGCTGAAGGCAGCAAGTGGAGCAGTCCAGAGAGAGGCCTCAACTGCTGCAGGCAATAGAATTTGAAAGGCAGAGATACCCAAACAGGTTGGAGTCCTGATGATGCCATCATGAGTCCAAAGTTCAGATATAAAGGATTTGGTGTTTGTTTTGATCAAATCTTTCCTTGATTCCCTCCTGACCCTCCATTGTGAAATGGGGAATGTATATCTTCTGCCATTGCATATTGGGCATATGCAAAAGATTGTGGGTTTTGGACAAGTAAACCACATTGGAATTGTAAGACTATCAGGATATACTGAATATAGTTTGCATTTTAAGATTGGGTGTCATGAGCCTATGGATACCAGGAGTTAGAACACTCTGAGCTGATGTGACAAGTTTGGATGCCATGTAGATATGACGTGGATTTGCAATGGTTAATTTTCATTGTCAACTTGACCGAATTTAGAATACTTCAGAGAGTGAGGCATCCTTCTGTATATGTCTGTGAAGAGTTTATCATAGAGAATAAACTAAAGGTGTAATACTCATCCTGAATGTCTGTGGCACCATCTAATAGGCTGTGGGCTGGGTGCAAGAAAAGAAGAAAATAGAAAGCTATTTGAGCATGAGAACTCATCTCTATTTTCCTGTCTGCTGAAATGTGGGTTAACTGCATCACGCTCCTGTTGACGCAGCTGCTGGTGGCATCCATCTCCTACCATATTGGGTGGTGTACCCCCAAACCAGGCTCAGAAACAAATCCTCCTGTGCCATTTTTTTCCCCTGCCAACTTGACAAAAACAGTAGACACCTTAAAACAGAAAGGAAATCAACATACAACTCAAAACTTCCCTTGGGTTCATTAGAGCTGCAATGAAGATTAACATCACAGGACTGTCAGACTTACTGAGCCCAGGAAGTAGGTCATGTAAGAGAAGTTCAAATGAAGAGATGATTTTTAGACCCAATTATTTTTTATCTGTGAGGAGCTGTGTATATCTCCACTTCCGCTTCCTTTATGGGGAGAGAGAAATATGCAATAGCCTACTTTTTACTGCAATATTACCCAAATTGTTATCTATGTGAGAGAGTATAAAACGAACATGTTCTATTGCATGCCATGCTTAGCCCAGATTTGAAGTAGTCTAATTCACAATGGCTTCTATTCTCATCTGTTGGCATATGGTGCTGATCATATGGTGTGCAGTAAGACAGACACAAGGTTCCCAAATGCTGGGAAGTATTTTAGAGGCCTGACTTCTACAGAATAAAAAAGCCACATTTTGGGCCCTGTTGCTAGGCAAGTTGAAGGCAGCTGTGCACAGAGTCTCTGGCAGCAGGACATTCTGCTCAGTGCTATGCAGTGAATACCGACATCACTTCATAGGAGTGGAGCCTATTATCAAAAATACCAGGAGAGCAGGTCTCTGCAAATGCTCTGGAGGTGTACACACAGAAACACGGGGACGGACACGTCGTGAGATTCCCTGTCCCCTTCAGTCAGAGCTTTCCTACTCTTCAAAATGACAAATTGCAGCATGCAGGAGGGTAGCAACAGCTGACAATGTGTGTTGCTGCTTTTCATTACTGAGAAAGGAGGGAGCAGTACTCAGTGTAATAACATTAGTCTGGTTGAGGATTTTGTTCATAGGGAAGAAAACTCTGAACAGGGTCAGCCAAGATGATGTTGCTGATAAGAACACCATTAAAACAAACATAGGGGTTATTCATTAGTAGCATTTGCGCGGAGGGAAAGCCATTTATTGAGTGTGATATAATTGATGATGTACTTGACTGTTGGGTGTGTGTGTGTGGGTCACAGGTCAGTTTCTGGCTTCGCTGTGAGGCCTGTGATCGTAGGCAAATTTCCTTACAGTTCTAAATCTTTCCCCATGGCTAAACTTAAAAGATCAAAGTCTTATGTCTAGCATGCTTTTAGGTAACTCTTAAATTCCAAGAAATATTAATTCAGAAAGATGATTTCTATGTGTCTGTGTGTCTGTGTGAGCATTTGATTCAGTCACTTTATCATTCATAATAAAGAAGAAATTAAGCTAAAACAAGCATGTATTTTTTTTAAAAAGACTGTGTTTCTACACACAATGTAAAGTACAATAGAATATGCCCAAAGTTATGTTAAGAAACGACTTCTATAACAGTAGAAGATGACATTGTATGGAATATACAGTTTTAAAGTGTATACTTTAATAACTGTGATGAACTCTCACCTTTGGTTTTTTTTTTTTTTTTACATGTGCCTGTGTATTTGTGTTCACGTACCGTCATCTACCAAGATGACAAGCGTTGGAGGCAGCCAGCCTACACAAGGACATCACTTAAGCCACTCACCTGTGCCTGAGGCCTCATTTCCAAATATAGTCTTTACAGATGCAAACAGCAGTGGCAGGTTGAGCTAGATAAAGCTGGTGTTCATATTAACAGGAAGGAAATCAGAATACAGAGACCCAGTGCACAGTCAGGACATCATGCGATGCTTGGTGTAGAGCCTGGAGTGTTATACCGGGGACAGACAGATTCTACCAGAAGTTATGAGAAAAATCTTCTCCAGAGTCCTTGGAGAAAACATAGTCTACCAAGAACAACATTTCTTATAGCTTCCTAAGCTAGGAGACAGCAATTGTGTTGTTTTGAGCTATTTAGTTGGTGGTACTTTGTTTTGTAAGACTCAGGAAATCAACATGGGTATCACTGTATAGGAAATTGAATGATTCTTTTCAAATTAGTGCTGGTCTATATTCTATTTTAAATCATATATAAAAAATATATGTATTTTTGTAAATATGAAAATCAAGATAATAAACCTTATAGATTATAGTACATGGAAAAATATGTTTTTTACAGAAGAATGGGAGAATTTGATGCTCCCCTTCCTCGCTTTGGTACTCACTCCGTTGTTTTGGTGCTCCCTTCCTTACTTTGGGGCTCCCTTCCTTGCTTTGATGCTCCCCTTCCTCGCTTTGGTACTCACTCCCTCGTTTTGGTGCTCTCTTCCTCGCTTTGGGGCTCCATTTCATTCTTTGATGCTCTTTTCCTTGCTCTGGTGCTCCCTTCCTCGCTTTGGAGCTCACTTCCTTGCTTTAGTCCTCCCTTCCTTGCTTTGGTGCTCCCTTCCTTGTTGCTGTTAAATCTCCAACCACAATAAACCCATTCAAGGAAAAACGCAACCCTGTTGTGTTTGATTGTAACAACACGCTTGCTCCCTCAACCTCTTACAGCTAGCTCCACCAAACACCAACCACCATCTCATCTCGGCTGTGCCCTTTCTCCTGCCCACCTTAGTCACCACGGGTGGCAAACACCAGACAGCCTTATATTTTAAAACTGGTCAGATAACTCAATGGCTGGGCAGAGAATATCTTTTTCCATCCTCCTTGGCCTCTGCCCACAGCGGAGGCTATAAACTAAAGGCGCTCCCGAGACCTACACCTCCACTGCTTCCACTCCTCCACCGCCTGCTCTCCCTCCTCCCTTTCATCCCCTTCTCTTCCTCCTGGAACTCAGAAGTCCCACCTTTTCCCTCTTGCCCAGTGATTGGCTTCTGCCGTCTTTATTGACACATCAAGAACCAATTAGGGAATTGATACCTCCTCTCCACTTCCTTGCTTTGGAGATCCCTTCATTCTTTGATACTCCCTTCCTTGCTGTGGTGCTCCTTTCCACTGGCCGAGTGTGGCTAAGGAGAGTAAAGATGGGGAGGTCTTATCAGTTTGAGTAAAGTTAGGAAGTTCTGATCAATTTCACTAATGATTTCCCCACAAACACGAAGACAAGCTGAAAACGCTAGTTTATATAGAGGATGAAGCACTCAGAGATGTGCTCCAACTATGTCAGTTTTGGGAGGAGCTGCAGATCCTCCCGCAGCTGAGAAAGGCATCACTCATTTGGTAGAAGCGTCTTTGCAGTGAGCGTCCTTATCCCCTTGTTCCTCACTGAGATTCACAGGTCGCCTCTCTGCGCTCGCCCTTCCTGTCACGGAGCAGGCACGATTGCTTCTTTAGTCCTTTTCAGCCGGCCTCACTGAGGCTCTCTTATCTCACTCTCAAAGTGACTTTTATTCCGTTGGGTGGCAATTAACATTTATAAATTAATTGGACTTTCCCCCCTGTATATCTCAATTAAAGATCAAATAATCTGACTAATGTACCCTAGAGAAAAACGATGTAGTCTAGTTGTGAATTATTCTTTTAACCTTACTCTGCTTCCAAAGCATTCTTTCGGTGTGTTTTTTTCTCATTCTTTTCTTCCCTCCCCCTTTTTCCACTTTAAAGAAATAACTAGTTTCATTCGGGTCATTTGCTCATGAGAATTTGCTTAGCTTCTACTTCTATTATAAATATTTTCAAAACCACAAAGTCCTTTTAGTTTTCCTAACGCTCCATGCCTTTTCTCTGTTGATTGTCTCTCTAAGGGCATAGCTTTCTAACATTATACATATTCCCATATCTAGAGCATATCACAAGATCCTTTATAGAAAGGATAACTGGAGAACAATTCAAGCTGAAATTTATCTTTAAAAAGCTCATTATTGTGTCTTTGAAAATATAATAAAAGCTACTACTCAGTGAATGAGACAATCAATCAAAATCAGGAAGTATCTATAACCAATACTGGGGTGACAGGAACAATCTCCACTTGTTAAATTGGCTTGTTTGCTGTCTCTGTACATACCAGCCTTCAGGAAATCTAAAGACTCTCCCCTACCCCAAGCTGCATTAAACAACACATAGCAAAGAAAGATGTTTCTCAGAGATACTAGGGGTTTGTTTTGTTTGTTTGTCTGACCTGGAGGCTTCCTTGTGCACATATATTCATGTATACTATGATTTTTAAGTGAAAAAAAAACCTCATCATTATTATTTTAGTTCATTATGGATTGTTGATGCTTTTTATGTTATTGTTGGTGGTTTCATACGTTTACATGATGACTTCTGACTCTCCCATACCCTCCCCCGCTCCACGTGGTTGGCTTCTTCTCAGGGTTCCCCTGGTACCCCTATGCCCTCCATTTGCAACTGGTTCCCTGAGCATGCTGTTTAGGAGAGTAAACAGTAGGAGGTCATTTAGCGGAGTCAGAGTAACAACGCATCTGTGCATAAACCATCGAACAAGAAGATACTCTCATCACCACTGACAAGCTTGAATCGCCGAGGTTCTTCCGGAAAGCTGGGGCCTCCTGGGCCTCTTCTTCATCCACGAAGAGGTGTTGATGGCCTGGTCTTGTGCAGATTGTGTATGAAGTGAGTTTCCCAGGGCCAACAGCCGATGACCATATCACATTGTCCCATGCTTGGGCTCCTACAGTCTTCCTTCCCCGCACTTCTGCGATGTTCCCTGAGATTTGGAGGTGGGAAAACAGTTGCCCCATTAACTGCATACTGCCTGGTCCTGAGACATTTCAAGTAATCAAGATGAAAGCAGAATGGTTAAAGCATTGAGTAGTGAACAGGAAACAAAAAAGGTTGGCTTCACCAAATCCAAGAACACATCAAAACGATCATCCACCATGATCAAGTAGGCTTTATCCCGGGAATGCAGGGTTGGTTCAATATACGGAAATCCATCAAGGCAATCCACTACATAAACAAACTCAAAGAACAAAACCACATGGTCATTTCATTGGATGCTGAAAAAGCATTTGACAAAATTCAGCATCCTTTCATGCTTAAAGTCTTGGAGAGAACAGGAATTCAAGGCCCATACCTAAACATAGTAAAAGCAATATACAGCAAACCGGTAGCCAGCATCAAACTAAATGGAGAGAAACTTGAAGCAATCCCACTGAAATCAGGGACAAGACAAGGCTGCCCCCTTTCTCCTTATCTTTTCAATATTGTACTTGAGGTACTAGCTCGGGCAATTCGACAACATAAGGAGGTCAAAGGGATACAAATTGGAAAGGAAGAAGTCAAACTATCATTATTTGCAGATGACATGATAGTCTACCTAAGTGACCCAAAAAACTCCACTAGAGAGCTCCTACAGCTGATAAACAACTTCAGCAAAGTGGCAGGTTATAAAATCAACACAAGCAAATCAGTGGCCTTCCTATACTCAAAGGATAAGCAGGCTGAGAAAGAAATTAGGGAAATGACCCCCTTCACAATAGCCACAAACAGTATAAAGTATCTTGGGGTGACTCTTACCAAACATGTGAAAGATCTGTATGACAAGAACTTCAAGACTCTGAAGAAGGAAATGGAAGAAGACCTCAAAAAATGGGAAAACCTCCCATGCTCATGGATTGGTAGAATCAATATAGTTAAAATGGCCATTTTGCCAAAAGCAATATACAGATTCAATGCAATACCCATCAAAATCCCAACTCAATTCTTCACAGAGTTAGAAAGAGCAATTATCAAATTCATCTGGAACAACAAAAAACCCAGGATAGCTAAAACTATTCTCAGCAACAAAAGAAAATCTGGGGGAATCAGTATCCCTGACCTTAAGCAATACTACAGAGCAATAGTGTTAAAAACTGCATGGTATTGGTACAGTGACAGGCAGGAGGATCAATGGAACAGGATTGAAGATCCAGAAATGAACCCACACACCTATGGCCACTTGATCCTCGACAAAGAGGCTGAAAACATCCAATGGAAAAAAGATAGCCTTTTCAACAAATGGTGCTGGTTCAACTGGAGGGCAGCATGCAGAAGAATGCGAATTGATCCATTCTTGTCTCCTTGTACTAAGCTCAAATCCAAATGGATCAAGGACCTCCACATAAAGCCAGACACTCTGAAGCTAATAGAAAAGAAACTGGGGAAGACCCTTGAGGACATCGGTACAGGGAGAAAGTTTCTCAACAGAACACCAATAGCATATGCTCTAAGAGCAAGAATTGACAAATGGGACCTCATAAAATTACAAAGTTTCTGTAAGGCAAAGGACACCATCAAGAGGACAAATCGGCAACCAACACATTGGGAAAAGATCTTCACCAATCCTACATCAGATAGAGGGCTAATATCCAATATATATAAAGAACTCAAGAAGTTAGACTCCAGAAAACCAAACAACCCTATTAAAAAATGGGGTACAGAGTTAAACAAAGAATCCTCACCTGAAGAACTTCGGATGGTGGAGAAGCATCTTAAAAAATGCTCAACTTCATTAGTCATTAGGGAAATGCAAATCAAAACAACCCTGAGATTTCATCTTACACCAGTCAGAATGGCTAAGATTAAAAATTCAGGAGACAGCAGGTGTTGGAGAGGGTGTGGAGAAAGAGGAACACTCCTCCACTGCTGGTGGGGTTGCAAATTGGTACAACCACTCTGGAAAGCAATCTGGCGGTTCCTCTGAAAACTGGGCACCTCACTTCCAGAAGATCCTGCTATACCACTCCTGGGCATATACCCAGAGGATTCCCCACCATGTAATAAGGATACATGCTCTACTATGTTCATATCAGCCCTATTTATAATTGCCAGATGCTGGAAAGAACCCAGGTATCCCTCAACAGAAGAGTGGATGCAAAAAATGTGGTATATCTACACAATGGAGTACTATTCAGCCATTAGAAACAATGAATTCATGAAATTCTTAGGCAAATGGATGGAGCTAGAGAACATCATACTAAGTGAGGTAACCCAGACTCAAAAGGTGAATCATGGTATGCACTCACTAATAAGTGGATATTAACCCAGAAAAATGGAATACCCAAAACATAATCCACACATCAAATGAGGTACAAGAAGAAAGGAGGAGTGGCCCCTGGTTCTGGAAAGACTCAGTGAAGCAGTATTCGACAAAACCAGAACGGAGAAGTGGGAAGGGGTGGGTGGGAGGACAGGGGAAGAGAAGGGGGCTTACGGGACTTTCGGGGAGTCGGGGGCCAGAAAAGGGGAAATCATTTGAAATGTAAATAAATTATATCGAATAAAAAAAAATTTAAAAAAAAAAAAGGTTGGCTTCAATAGACTAACCCGAGAGAAGGCAGTGTGGTGCGCAATCCCCCGTCATCATGTCATAACTAAATTCCCAAAAGTTAATGGGAATTTTAAGATTTTCGACTACCTGGGCCATCCTGAAGCCCCTGCTAAGCTGAGCAACCCTAAAGACATGCGAAGGAAGCCTGTAGCAAAGATGGCGCCAAGCTTTCCTTAGGGCAGTCAGAGGTCATTTCAGTGTTCTGGTCTGTGGCTCATGACATAGCTCACTCATCATCACAGTCTTGATAATCCTTCCTCATCCTCTTGAGAGCTGGAAATTGAAGTATGAGCCACCACACCTGCTTTATCTATTCATTTATTTTTGTTTGTCCTTTATGGGTTTTTTTCCTATATTGCTCTAGTTGGCATCCAACTTTTTGAATCCTTATGTCTCCGCCCTCTTACCAACCTGGACTAGAGCACACAGCACTGTGCCTGGCTAAGGAGATGCTAAGGTGGTGGGCTAACACATCACCCCTAGGTAAGGCATGGCGGCAGCAGCAGCAGCAGCAGCAGCGTACCTCACGTTGGCATGACATTTAATAAGCCTTTAAACATACTCATGTAGCTGTGAACTATATGTATCCTGCAGAACTTAATCAATTCTTTTCCAGATCGCTAAAGCTCAATAGGCCTTTACTTTTGTTTTGAAGTACTGTTCCCTTTTAACCATTGAGACAGGGCTGGTAGGTAAGTGTTATGGAATTAAAAGGCCAGAGAAATGGTTGGGGCTGTAGGTCCAGGAATCTCTCTGCAGATGCCAAACAACACTAGCTGATTTTCGTAGTAAATCTGTATAGAAAGTGTATTAATTTATGTCTCCAGTTTAATTAATTTAATTTTGTGTATGTATGTGTTAGCATTTTTTTCTAGGCTCCGCCCAACAGTTACCTAGCCAGGTAAGAGTATAATATAGCTTGTTATAAAAGGACTGTTCTGCCTCTCTTGTGCTCTCTGGCACCTCTCTCTCTCTCTCTCTCTCTCTCTCTCTCTCTCTCTCTCTCTCTGTCCTCTGTCCTCTTTCTCTTTCTCTTTCTCTTTCTCTTTCTCTGCCCCTGTTCCCTTAACTTCACTTTACATTAGACCCATGGGGGGAGGGGAGGCTTTAGGATGGGCCTACTAAGGTCCCCCCTCCTGCCACAACATGCCATATTTTACAAAACATATCAGTATATATGTATATATGCCATGTATACATGTTCACATGTGTGTAGAGGCCAGACACTGATGCTGTCTTCTTTCCTTAATAACTATCTACCTTGTGTTTTGAGACTATATTTCTTACTGAACTTGGAACTTTCCAGCTAAACTGGCTGCCAGCAACCCCAAGGGGTCTGACTGTATGAATGTATAAGGTTACAGACACACCGTTGGGCCTGGGTTCTTACCTGAGTTCTTACACTGAAGTCATGGTCTCCTGGTTCCTTGGCAAGTTCCTTAATGACGGGAGGCATCTCCACAGCTCTTGGCTACTTTGTCATTAGAAAAGTTAACATTTCTACAAAATCTGTAACAATGTCCTAATAGATAGTTTCGTTAGCTCTTGTATGTGAGTGGGAGTATTATGTGCATGGGGCACTTACTGTATGTGTACATGTATTGTGTGTCTGTTATAGTGTGTAGAGAATGGACCAGGAGGTGGCTCTGTGGAGGGAGAGGAAGAAAGGCGCCAAAGGAGAAGGACTTCAGGCAGGACACTTGCTGTGTCTGGGCTCAGTCCTAGTAAGAACTTGGTTCTTAACCTGAGTTGGCTCTCTACGTCCAGTACAAACAGTTTCTAGTCTGTGTCACCCACAACACCAGGCAGCTGTAATCGCTCCTATTTCTCGCCAGCAGGTAGAATTCTTATGGTAGAATTTTCATTACTGTTGTTCCCAGAATTAATATTTGGAAGGAGAGCTGTTCTGTTTTACAGAAGTAGATTCTAGACAAGGCCAAATCAACCTGACATACACCCCATGTTTTTCACACGGGGTAGGTACATTACAGTTTGAAATAAAACACTTTTTTTTTTCTCCTGAAATAAATGGCCTTGCTTGTGAGGAAGCTGTCCATGGTGAGGACAAAGGACACGCGGGATATGAACAGCTGTAGCTCTGCAGCTGTCCTAGAAAATTCCGTTGGGGAGACGCGGCCCAGGCGGCATATCCCACTCTACCCTCCTCCACTTGCAGACGACACAAGTGTAAATACATCTGCTGCTTATTTATGGAGCCTAAATTTGGAACAAGGAAACATAAGAAGTTTTCTCTGAGACTCTTCTGAGGTGAAGAATTGACTTTTAAAAGTTTTACTGAAGGTCATGGTATTGGCCTCTTAAACTCATCGGAGAGGGTGCTTCCCTCTCATTCCAGGCCGACTTCTTCTGTTTCCTCCGCTGTTGATTTGAAAGGAAGGTTGAGTGATTTATAGATGGGGCCTTGACTACCTGGCACGTGCAATTTGTTTCTGGAATAGTTTAATACTAAGTGCTTTATTTTTGTTGAAACTGTTTTATTCTGGATTATTGTCTTTACTGATATTTTACTTTTTCATAACAATGATTGCCTAAGAATGTTAATTCCTATAAAATTGTAAGTTGGTTCTATTTCCTTGTAGCGTTAGTTGATTTTTATTGTTCAAAGACCATGTCTTGATTTGTCGCCTTGGTTGGCCTACTACTCACTATGTAGACCAAGCAGATTCCGAACTCAAGACAATCCTTCTGCCTCAGCCTCCCATAAGCTGAAATTATAAGCAGGTACCTCCTTAACTTTTTAAATGATAAAAACATTATAAAAATCATGACATTCTACAAAGCCAAATGGTATCAAAGTCTGTGTGGTAAAATGTAAAATTTTATATCTCTACTTCAAACCCTCTCAGACAGATGTAGTTGAGATAATTATCATTTGTGTGTTAAGCTCTTAGTACCATTCTTTTTTTCTTAATTTTTTATTAGATATATTCTTCATTTACATTTCAAATGTTGTCCCCTTTCCTGGTTCCCCCCTCCGGAAAGTCTCATAACCCATCTCCCCTCCCCCTGTTCCCCAATCAACCCTCTCTGCTTCCCTGTCCTGGTATTTCCCTACACTGCTGCAATGAGTCTTCCCAGGACCCAGGGCCTCTCCTTCCTTTGATGTCCAACAAGGCTCTGTCCTCTGCTGTCTATGTATGCCTCTGGAGCCATGGGTAACACCATGTGCACTCTCTGGTTGATGGTTTTGTCCCTGGGAGCTCTGGGAGTACTGGGTGGCTCATATTGTTGTTCCTCCTATGGCGCTGCAAACTCCTTGGGTCCTTTCTCTAATCCCTACGTTGGGGACCCTGTGCTCAGTTCAATGGCTGGCTGAGAGTGACCCCCTCTGTATTTGTCATGCACTTGCAGAGCCTCCCAGATGACAGCTATATCCACCTTTGACCAGCAAGTACTTATGGGCATCAATAATAGTGTCTGAGTTTTCTAACTGTTTATGGGATGGATCACTAGATCACAAAAGAACACACATGGTATGCACTCACTGATAAGTGGATATTAGCCCAGAAGCTTGGAATACCCAAGCTTGGAAGACACAATTTACATATCAAATGATGCTCAAGAAGAAGGAAGAACAAAACATGGATATTCTAGTTCTTCTTAGAAGGGGGAACAAAATTCCCACAGAAGGAATTACAAAGACAAAGTATGGAGCAGAGTCTGAGGGAAGGACCATCCAGAGACTGCCCCACCTAGTGATCTTGTAGGACCATCCAGAGGCTGCCCCACTTAGTGATCTTGTACCATTCTGAAAACTAAGAAGTGGGCCCTGCCTTTGTAATTGTAAGTGAAGTGCCGAGCTCCTGAGAATGGAACTGAAGTGTCCAAGTGCACATTAGAGTTTGAGAGATATTGACAGGTAGCTCCCCAGGCTCCCAGAATTTCACACAACAGCGCAGTTCTGCCTCTTCACAATAAGGATGTCCTTCTCCCCTTTGCCAACCAAAGAGATGAACATTGCATGTTGTGATTCTTAACTTTTCCTGACATTTAACATTTTCTGTGGGACTTATTACCTGTATCTCCTTCCATATGAAACATATTTTAATAACCTCTGTCCATTTTTCTAGTTTCTCTTTTTGGTCATTTTTGTAAGTTGGGGTACTCCCTAAGATGGTTTGTGCTGTCAAGTAGAACCTAGAAGCATGTGTGGGGCATCATTTAATGGGCTGGAGTCCTGGACCATACAGAGAAAGTGGCTGAGCAGCAGCCTTCTCGACTCTCTGCCTCTCCATTGTGGACACGATGGGGACCCGCTGCTGCTTCATGCTCCTGCGGCCTTGATTTCCCTGCTGTGATGGACTGTGCATCTGGCCTGCTGATGTCATGTGAGCTGTGTGCACCTGTGCATGACGACCTTCCAGCCAGCAGACATCTCTTTCCTCTTAAATTGTCTTGGTCACAATGCATTTCAGAATAGCAACAGGAAATAAAGTAAAAATATACCCCTTTATATTATAAATTAGGCCTTTTTATGTAGTTATGTCCATTTTCTTCTTAAGTTGTAATTTTGGGGCAGTTACTCTTGGGGTCAATTTGTTAAAACATTTTTGCACGGAGAGTCTGGGCTGCATGTTATACTTAAAAGGCTTCTCCCAGTTCTAGAAATATGAACATATTTACAACTGCTGGTCTCTGGGTCTCCCATCCTCCTCTCTCCTTACGTCCTCCCTCTCTTAGTTCTTTCTAGTTTTTAAACACCCATCTCAGCCAATATTTAATTTAGTGTGAAGAAAGGATACATGTCTTTCCTTGAGTGACGAACCAGTTGCCCTACGTAATTTACTTAATTATTTATTCATCATTTACCATTTCTTTAGAATGGCACAAAAATCAAATTCCTAAACAAATAATTTGGCCTGAATGTCCGAAGTTGGGTTTTTCTCCGAGCTTGTGCTTCCTTCACTAAAATACTTAACATCGTGGTTTAAACATAAGCCGTTTGTTTCTAAGGGTTCCTCCCTCTATCAGTGCAGTGATTTCTGATCGGGGTTCCCTTTCTAGTTAGCACTCAGTTGTCTTTTCCTCCTGTTGGAAAACCTCTGCTTTCCTTCTCACAGAGGCGGCAGCTCTGTCACCGTGACCTCCACCCTCATGGTTTCATTGAAAGCTACTAAAGACAGCACCGCCATGTGTGACGATTGAATATATGAATTTGAGGAAACACATCCAATCCACAACCATTTTCAAAAAAGCATTAAATATAAGTATTTGCTAATATCTGTGCAGAATAAAGAGCCTACGTATTTCATGTAGCAATACTCCATTCTACTCAGATGATATGAAGAGGTTCAGGGTGTGCCTCACTGACAGGTAGCTCCTAGTGTTAGTGGTAGCTGGGCTATCAGGCAATCCTAACAACACAACTCTTTAACACTGCCACAGAGCCACTCATTCATTCCTTCACTAATCATGTGACCCATGGGAACACCTGCCCTTTATCTGGCAGGACACCGAGCCTTGTGAAACATGAAAGATGATCTCTGTAGAATAAAGTGTCTTCAGTCACGTGACTTGTAACAACTAGTATGGGCTGCTTCTCCCCTGTTTTATGACGACTCTTACCATCAAATAAATGTCACACGCAGGCACTTCAAGAGAAAGCAAGAAATGTTTTATTTCAAAATCCAGTTGTGATTAGTTCACATGTGCATTTGTAAGAAGACTTGCAGGCTATGTGACTAAAGAACAAAATAACACTTGAGGGACCTTTGAATTTTCTGCTGGGGACTCATTAGCATATCTTTTCAACAGTTTCCTCATTAAAGATTACATATATACACATACATATAATCTTTATCTATGATATATATATATTATCTTTATATGTATACATATATTAGCAATAGGAATAGCAATGACTAATTAAGGAAAAATAAATTCCTGTTCTATAGAATCTAATAGAGACCAATTTTGCTAAGATACTGGTAAGCTACATACATAAATATTGTATCTGGGTCAGCAGCAGCTAATCAAAAATATCTAGGGTGTTTTCCATTTACTTGAATTGCCTTGAATCACAGTCACTAGGCAACGGGCCACGGCACGGTGTAGTGGCCACTGGTTAAGCTGTTATCAATCAAGCCTATACCTGTTGTCTGTTTGCAGCTAAATCAAGCACAGCCCCCTAATGAAGTATGCAGTGGGGTGAGAACCAAGCAAGTGGGGGAAAACTCTGAATTCTCCAGCCCTTTGTATAAATGTATTTGGTGATGTTATTTGTTAACTCCAAATAAAATTGGAACTGAACAGAAATAGCATGTGTATTGTTGAAGCTGGACTCATATTTATGATTTCCTATGGAAAGTAGCGTGTACATTAGCGATACTGCTTATCTCAGGGATGTATGTGGCTAGCTAGTGTCCAGAAACATCCTGGTGGGGTTTAATGGATTTCATGTTGTTTTCTTTTTTTTTAAGTTTGCTTTAAGTGGTGCTGAGGATGGAACCACGGCTGTGCGCACAGTAGCTATGCAGCCATTCTTCCGCTAAGCTAGATCCCGAGGTCTTACTCCTTCTTACCCCCACCCACCTCTTTTGCATTGAGAATAAGATTTAAATTTTCCAAACCACATGAACAGAGTTTCCTGAAATTCACAGACTATTGCTCAACTCAAAATGTCGCCCCTGAGAGACAGGTGTCACCCTCACCACTGGCTTCCGGCAGAGCTGTGATCTGATGAGGTCCAGGAAGCAGAGAGGAGCCGAGGCTAAGGACTGACTCTTCATCGTGGAGCAATTTCTCCTTTGTAATGATAGGCATGCTCACAACGTCCGTGAAGCAACACTGAGAGAGTTTTAGAACCACCGCACCTTGCTGGGAACGCTCATGGCCCAGCTAGATGGTGACCAGGAAACGTCACCGACAGGTGTTTATGTACGAAGCCTCATCCACAATCAACATCACCATCAGTGACGATGCAAGCAGTGTCGGCCTGGTGTGGATGCTCACACACGCAGTTGCAGTGTACAAGTGTGAGTAAAGAGGAGCAGGTGAGACCAACAGAGAATGAACGGGAAGATCCTCAGGGAGAGAACTCTAGAACGGAGGGATCGCTAGCTCATGAGAGAAATTGAAATAGAAAACACATGCCCATTGTGTCTATTACCTATAGTTCACATACAGATTTTCACTTGTTTTGAAACAAAAAGATTAAAAATGTTGATGAGTGTTTTGCCTGCCTGTATGCACATGCGCCATGTGGGTGCAGTACCGACAGAGGCCAGAAGTGGGCGTCAGACCAGATGATCTGGAGACAGAGTTACGGATAGTTGCGCCATCATACAGGGGCTGGAAACAGAACCTGGGTCTTCTTGAAGGACAGCAAGTGAGCTGAAGCACTGAGGGGTCTCTCTGCACCCTTGCTTACTGATTTTATAGATACCTGTCTCACACCATATATATACACACACACATAGTGTGTGTGTGTGATAATATAGGTACAGTCTTTATTTTGATACATTTTTTCATTTGTGACAGCATCTCTCTTTGTGGTCCACGGTGCTAGGAGGATACGCCAGGCCATCTTCTTGCCTTAACCTCCTCAGGATTTAAACTGTATGCTATTATACAAGACCAAAATCTGCTTTTTCTGTTTTTTTTTTTTTCAAATAGTCATTTTATTTACAAAATTCCAAAAGGAAAGAGAGTGAGAGAGAGCGAGAGAGAGAGCGAGAGAGAGAGTGAGAGAGAGAGAGCAAGAGAGAGAAAGAGAGAGAGAGAGAGAGAGAGAGAGAGAGCACTTTTGCATTTTGAAAAGTAGTTGCTAACAACACTACTTCTAGCAATGACTGGAAGTCAACCAGACCCGAGCACATGGGCCTACCCATCAGAATACAGAAATAGAATGCAGGCAAAGAAAATATGGGTTGTGTCTAGTAGGTAAACCTTAGGTTCTTAAATATCAGAGCTCTTGGGGTAACACTATACAAGAAAGGTTATACTCTGAGCAGTTGCTGAAGGGCCCTGAGGTGGTTTGAATATGCGTGTCTCAGGGAGTGGCACTATTTTTTTGAATATGAATGGATCAAGGTGTGGTCTTGTTGGAGGAAGTGTGTTACTGTAGGGTGTGGTCTTTAACACCATCATCATAGCTGCCTAGAAGCCAGTCTTCTTCTGTTGCCCTTCAGAAGAGATGTAGAACTCCTGCACCATGTCTGCCTGGATGCTGCCATGTTCCCGCCTTGATGATAATGGACTGAACCTCTGAACCTGTAAACCAGCACCAATTAAATGTTGTCCTTTATAAGAGGTGCCTTGGTCATGGTGTCAATTCACAGTAGTAAAACCCTAACTAAGACAAGTACCATGGCCACCGCAAACTCATGTCCATAACTTTCAGGGAGGTGGAAGTGTGTGGCCTAACCAAAGTGGCTGTTAGTAAAAGACGCTGTCTCATGGTTTGTAGCTTAGTAAGCTATTCAAAACAAGCCTTTGTTTGGTTATATTAAGAATTTATTACTATAATTTAGAACATAATTACACTTCAGAGAAAACCTTACTGTATTTTAATGTCAAAAACCTTAATTTTCTATACCAGACATGATGAAATTATATGTTAAAGCCATAATTAAAGTGGTAAAGAATTGAAGACCTGCTGTTCTTTAGAATTCTAATTCATGATGTTAGTTAATACCACAACATATCTGAGGGCTATTCTCTGAAATGTACATGTTTGGGAGATTAGAATCTCTGTAATACATTTATTGATGTCAAAGGAACAAGTATAATATTGCAGTATTAATAAATGGGGATTTAGTATTTGAAAATAGAGGGATACATTGCAGATTTTTTTGATTTATTAAAAAATTCAAATGTTCATAAATCTGCCCAATACAGTGGAGGAACAAATGCCTAAAAGATATGTGATAAAAAACAAAACAAAACAAAACACCAGTTTACTAACATTGAGCCGACAGGGTTAGCCTCAGAGCACACGTGTTACCTCAGAACTCAAGAGGCAGAAGCCGGAGAATTAGAGTGTAAAGCCAGCCAGGGACACTTGTGAGGCTCTGTCTCCATCACCAACTGCAACTCATTTCACTCAGATAGAAGGACATACTAGCTAGGATAAAAATCAAGAATAACACCCAGTCAGAGCCGATATGCACATAAAGCATGTTTGCATATTGATTTAAGCTATGTTAAACTCAATTGTAGCTTCTTGTCAATTTTTCTCTCCTCTCCCAACTTATTCTTTCTATTCCCTTTCCTCCTTTGTGTCCCCCCACTCCCTTCTTTTTCTTTCTTGACATTATGTTAACTGAGCTATGTTTTGGCATTGGGATGGTCTCAATATCTTAGTCTCAGAGAGCAGGGTGTGCTCTACATAGACCTGCTTTCAAAATTTCAAACCAAACCAGAACAAGACCATCAAATCCTAGTGTAATACATCACTGGAGGAATTATTGGGGATAATGGTTTTAAAAAAATACAAAAGAAATAATAACATTCCCTAAGAGACCAAACTTGTTTGAGATGACCATCAATTTCGTTTGCTTTGGCTGTAAAGTCACAATGGCAGAGAATCCTCAGAGGGTCCCAGGGTGTGCCTAGGGATATTTACACATGATAGGCAGCCTTCCTTTATTTTAGATACAGCAAAAAGCCAACAGAGGCTTATGTTAGTGCACACTTGTAGCTCAGGAGGCTGAAGCAGGAAAAATTGAGGGTGCAAAGCTAGTATCAAGGATTAAATGGAAGAGGGAGACGTGGTACTTAAATCATCAACTATTGCTACTTTGTTTCCAACCCAATGACCCGGTAAAAGAAATCTCAACTCAATCAGTAACAATACAAGCTGTAAGCCTAGATTGGGCAGAGCTCCCACTACACTACTCTATTCCCTTCTATATTATCCCACATAACTTGTGGTTTCTCCAGGCCACGAGCTCCTCTCCAGCCTCTCTGGGTTGATCTTCCATAACTCCTTCCCCTTTCCCTCTTGATCCTTCCCAGCATCCTTTTCTCCTCCCCCCAACTCTCAGCTCCGCCCCTTCCTCCTGCCCAATCATTGGCTCAAGACTTTATTTGAAAAGTTAAGGTGGGGAGAAGGTTCACAAGGCAACTCCTCAACTGCAGCCCCTCTGAGGAGTGGAATTAGCATCAAAATACAAGCCCAGGGCTGTCCACCACAATCAACTACAACTCCATTCATTCAGATGAAGAGGTTTGTTTGTTTTTTGTTTGTTAATTTTTTTTCTAGAAAATGGTTGGAGATACTTGTTAGGACAAAAAATAAGAATGACGGCCAATCAAGCCAATATGCAGATAAAGCATACAGTTTAACCTGGTTCTTTGTGGGTCAAAGACTGTAAGGCTGAATTAAAACCTGAATGGACATAGAGGTAAATCACCAGAAAGAGTCTAACTGGATAGGTTTGCTAGAAGGCAGGAGACCCCATTCTCATCGGCTAGAGCCTCAGGGAGCATCAACATTGAGAGCAGGTTTGGGGGCAACAATTGCCACTCATTTAATCCCTTTTCTAAGGCGGCGTGCCTCTCTTCTGTATTTCCTTTTGAAACTATTTCCTGGGTGTTATCTTTTGCCTTCCTTCCAAGAAAGATTACGATGAATGAACATTTGGCCTGTGAGGCAGTTTTGAGATAGTTTACTATTAAAATATTGAATCTGCTTTGATTAAAGGAATATCACAGATAGAATTTATATATTTTGTTGGCCAATGGTAAAGTATTGACATGGCTTCAAATTTTCCGCTTTTACAAAGAGAGGTTCCCATCAGGAAAATGTTATAGTCGTTGTGCTGGCTAGTTTTCTGTCAACTAAAACCAGCTAAAGTCTGGAGAGGGGGCAGTCTCGGTTAAGAAAATGCCTTCCTAAGATCTGTCTGTAGGCAAGCCTGTAGGGCATTTTCCTAATTAGTGATTGACCTGAAGGACCCAGCTCACTGTGGGTGGTGTCATCCCTGGGTTGATTGCCTTGGGTTCTGTGAGAAAGCAGGCTGAGCAAGCCCGTAAGCAGCACCCTCCAGGATCTTCCCAACAGCTCCTGCCTCCTTTGAGTTCCTGTCTTGACTTCCTTCACTGATGGACTACGGTTGTCAAAATGTAAGTCCAATAAGCCCTTCCCTCCCCAACCTGCTTTTTGGTCATGGTGTTTCATTGCAGCAATAGAAACCCTAAGACATGTATACTCAAGTTTCTTCTTCCAATCGCATAGAGATTTAAATAATCTTTAGGTCAAATAGTTACAGAGTTAAATACAAGTGAGTTCTTTTCGATTTTTATAGGTTTAGTTTTTAGTTTTATCTGTGTGTCTGTGTATGTTCAGGTACAAGTGCCCACAGAGTCCTGAAGAGCATCGTTCTATCCCCTGGAGCTGAAGTCGATTCCAGGGCAGTTGTGAACCCTCCTGTGGGGACTTGTGTCCTCTGGGAACATGCTCCAGGCGTGTTGTCTTAACCACTTGGCTCTCTCTTTAGGCCTCCTGGGATGTATCTTCAAATCGAAGTAGGGAACTAAAGTGGGACTTGGAGTGTATACATGAATACTAATATATAATGCTAAATTCCTGGTACCACTTGACGATTCTAATGAAATAGTCAAGTTAGCTAAATTGGCCCCACCTGTGTTAGATTTTGAAGGACCACATTGTGGCCACGTCCTCCAGGCCTTTGAGAATACAGTGAGCGTGAGGGCAGCCGCAAGCTTGGTTTGCATTTGTCATGGCTGGTGTCAGAATGAAGTTTACTGCTCACAATGAAGCAAGCTGAACTAAGTCAGAGGTGGGTCAACTGTCACTCGCTCGCTAGCACAGAGGGAGGCTTAGTTTTCTGAAGAAGCCAGCGCTGCTCATATGAAATGACAGTATGCTGACATTTTCCCCAAGAAGTCAGGGCTGGTACCTGAGTCCTGAAATTTAATCTGAGGACCAGTGGACAAGTGACACAACGGTGGTTAAGAATAATAATGCATCTGGGGTGCCAGTATCGCTTTCAGGTTCGGAACAGACTCAGTGCTGTTTACAAGAGGAACCTGGCTTTTCAAAGAATGAATATTAATGTCTTACTGCCTTAAGGATTAGAGAGATTCTTTTATTTTCCAGATCATTATTGGTTTATCAGAACGGTGGTTAAATAGTAAAATGGTACTGAGTTTGTGGCAAGGATGTAACTTATTTGCACTCTGAATTGTATATCCCTGACAATTGAAAATAATTTAAAAGAAAATTTGAAGATGAAGGTATATTTTGGAAAAGAATCACCAGAAGTGACATATTTGTGACTCTATGATTAGGGCCAAGGGGTGCTGCTTCTATTTATGAGCTTGTAAACCGTTGAACTCTCCCACCCCACCATCTGTGTCTACTGTAGGTGAAGAATGAGTGGGCGTGGTCTCAGGAAGGATCTGGTTTCAAGGGGAAGTTTCCATTACAGTTTTTTTTTTTTTTTTTTTTTTTGGGTAGGTGACAATCGTTTCAACACTCTGATAGACAAAATAATTCTCCAAATATTTGGATTAAAGATGTGCATGCAACTGACTAGTCGTTTAAACATCTAAGTTAAAGGTATCACATACATCAAATAAAATTTCAGTCAGCTGATTTGTTTTTATGAAACTATAGTTTTAAGTGGTAGAATAACACCCAATTTTTTATATCACTGTTCATTGATCGTTCATCTTTTTGGTCAATATTGATCATCTTGAAAGAGACTGAATTACTAAGAACCACAAATAATGAATTACCTTCACCTTCAATTTGCTATTATTCATGTTTTTTTCTGTCTTAAAAATGTTAAAGACCCAATGTGTGCAATGCAAATCGTTTTAAATCTTTTTAAATCTCCGATATGAGCAACTTTGCCTTTTAACTCCAATAACTTTAAAACCAACTTTATTAATTACCAGTCAAGTTTTGCTGTGACTTTTCCCAACGGGCTTGAACACCAGCAGCTGTGACTTGATTAAGCGTCAGGCATTGGGAGCTGTGTAGGGTGTGCACAACTTTGTTTGATCCTGCTGCTGTCTGGTACATCGTATCATTTACAGATACTTAAATCCTTTTGAAGCTCTCCCAGAGACTCATGCATCATTCTTTCAGCAGTTGGGGAACCACACCCAGCTGCCTGCTGGCCTATTTCACCAACAGGAAGAAGTCTTTCTTTCTAATGATCCTACCAATTGACCCATCAGTCCTGTTGCAGCAACTTGCTAGACATAAAAAATGATTGGATGTAAATACTCTCTTGCTTCGGATATATTTATTACATTAAAAGTGGCAGTAGACAACAGCAACAATAAGAGCAGTACAAAATGTAGTGAATCCAACCACTGGTCTACATGCTGCAGAAAGCGAGCTTGAGGGATGGGCCATGTAAGCCCCTTGGAACCCAGATGATTCCACAACAAATCTCAGATGCCTAAGATGGAGTTGCAGCGCTTGGTGTCTACCTGCTGTCTTTCACCCTTGCCTTTTGATACAACCAGCCCTTCCATTTGCCCCCGCCTTCCACCTCTTTTGGAGTATTTATCCTGTTCCCTTGTATAATGTAATGGGACTCAGTTAAGAGATTGGTTGAGTCTCAGAAGTGGCTTCGTACTTTAAACTGGTGTTGGAACTGATAGATGTATGTGGAGTTGTGAAGGTAGACTGCATGTACTTTGCATTACTAGATGGCCTTGGGCCTGAGGAGACAACGGATGGGAGGATATGGCTTAAAAAGCAAAGTGTCTGGTCAGGTTGACAAATGGTGGACTTGAGGTGGCTAATATGGACTGACAACTTGACAAGATTTGGAATCACTTTAGAGACCAGCCTCTAGGCATGCCTGTGAGGATTATCTAGAGAGTAATTGAGGTAGGAAGACCCATGCCAAAGGTAGGTCATGTCACTCCATGGACTGAGGCAGTTGACTGACTAAACCAGAAATGTAACTGAGCCCCAGCCTTCACTGCTCCCTGCCTCCTGACTATGGCTGCAGTGTCGTCCTCTGCCTTCACTTCCCACCTCGAGAGGACTGCATCTTAAAACTATGAGCCACAGCAAACCCTTTCTCCTGTAAGCTGATTGTAGAGAGCCTTATTGGGGTGCTGCGTCACCTGGCAGGGGTTTGACTTCGGCCAAGGACAAGGACTCTGACAGAAGGCCCTGACAAGAGAGCAAACTCAAGCAAGATTCTGACATTAGAGCATGCTAGGGAAGTTAAGTCAGGCAAGAATCTAACATTAGGATGTAATCGGGAAGTGGGATAAGGCAGGAATTTTAATTTTAGGGTGGAACCAAAGAAGTAGGCTTCAGGTAAGATTTTGGACCAGGAAGTGGGTATTTTGGTCATTCTGACACACCCTTGGAAACAACTGTCAATGTGGAGTAATCACAGGACTTGGCTTATTGCCTTGACTATTTGTGTTCATTGTCTTGCTTGTTCCTCATTGTGCTACTATTGATCTTAATACTTGCATGTAATTAAAATGGTATAAAAGCGGATTGGAAAAAAATTAAACCTGCCTTCAGTCTCAGAACTGACTGGGGTCATGCGGCGGCATTGTCTAATTGTCTTTTTCTTTTCAATCCTTGCTCCTGCTCTGGAGAACCTGTTGACTGACTGAGCAGGCTTGGTTAGTTGATGTCTCAGGATGTTTAAAACAGTAGGAGAAATAATGAGTACTTTATCAAGACATGGCTGAAGATAAGAATGCAGGTTTGGGTTTATTTTGAAGTGTTGAGAGGGATATGCAAGTTTTAGTCGGTTTATACTCTCATTTCTCTAGGTAGGAGGTCTTATCTAATTTCACTTAGAATGTGAAAACCAAGTAAATTATTTCCTTGGGATCCACACCAAAACTATAATTTGTCTCTTTTAAAGGGCACCTCTAAGATACATTTGAAACTCAGCATTTATACCTTTTCCATAGTTGGAGGTAATATCTGTTTATAATTCAAACATCCCAGGTAAAGAACTTATAAAACAAACCCATTTACATTAGATAACCAAACCCAAACCACTTCAGAGCCTCCAGGACTAAGCTCAGCCAAGGAGAGAGAAGATGGACTTCAAGACATTCAGAGCTCACACTGCTGACATCAAGGAAACAGGTAAATGAAACAAAAACCTCTCATGGTGTGGAGTGGAGGAATTGACATTTCAAAAGCATCCAGCTTCCAAAGGAACTGAAAGGTGTAACACAATCTCTGCCAGGATCAAGATAACATCATTTTTCACAGAGGAAAAAAAAAAACACTAATATCCACTCAGAATCACAAGCTCACAAAAGAGCCAGATCAATTTGATTAAGAGGAACAGCGCAGATAACATTAAACCTGTCAATTCCAGAAAGTATCATGAAAGTGCGGGCATGAAATATGGTGCCTTCAGGATGGATATAGAGCAACGACCAGAAGAGAGGGCATGGGAGGGAACCCCAGTTATGGTCAACTGACTTCAAGGAGGGAACCAAGGACATGAGATAGAAAGGAGCACTCTCAGCAAATGCTGTTGAAAGAAGGACACACACACACACACACACACACACCCAAAGGGTAAGATTGATCTCTGCTTTCGATCCATGTACAAACCCAGTATCGACTGAAGATTAAAGCAAATGACTGAAACTAATCCACTGGAAGAAAGCATAGAGGAAAATCTTTATAACTCTGCTTCTGAAAACAGTTTACTAAATATTATACTAGGAGGGCATGCAATAAGTAGTAAACAAGCAAAGGCATACCAAATCAAGAATTTCTATGCAACAAAGAAAATAATAGGATGAAAAAAAAACCACTGTACAGTCTGGGAGAAAATATTTGTAGTCATATATTTGGTAAGGATGAGTAGTCAAAATATACAAGACAACAATTTAATAGCAAGAGACAAAATGAGCAAAGCAACAACAAAATTCCCACCTAATTAAGAAGTGGACAAATGGCCCAGAGAGAATCTCCCAAGAAAATAGACAATATGCCAGTAGGATGGGGAGGAAATGGATGGGCTGTGATTATCAGGGAAATGGAAATAAAAATCCCAGTGTGGACCACGTCACGTTTTCAGGGTGTCTGTTAGGCAAGGGTGTGCTGAGGGGGCCCTTGTGCGTAACATAGGCGTATGCTCCCTTCTGATGATAGCAACTGTGGGAAACAGAGAGGAGGCTTCTCAGTGAAGCTAATCAATACTACCACACGATGCAGAAGCTCATTTCTGTGTACAATTAAAAATAGAAACCAAGATCTCAAAGAAATAACTGCACCCCTCTTATCTTTGTGTCATTTAAAACGTTTTTATGTAATACCCTTTACTTTAAAATAATTGCATACATTTCTTGCACATGGTGCTGTATTAAAGAAATTTTCTATACTCACATTTCAATCTATCTTCCTATTCATCTCTCCTTCTCTTTCTGCATATCTATCTATCATCTATCTATCTCTATCTATTACCATATCTCTCCCCCTCTCTCTCTGCCTATCTATCTATATCTATTACCATCTCTCTCTCCCTCCCTCCCTCCCTCTATCTATCTATCTATCTATCTATCTATCTATCTATCTCTATTACCATCTCTCTTCTTCCCTCTATCTATCTATCTATCTATCTATCTATCTATCTATCTATCTATCTATCTATATCTATTACCATCTCTCTCCCTCCCTCTATCTGTCTGTCTGTCTATCTATCTATCTATCTATCTATCTATCTATCTATCAATCATCTATCATACATTAGCATATCCCCCCTTCCAGGTCCAGCATCTGACTATGGCAGAAATGTAGAGCATGATGGTCAAATTCCTCGCCACAGAAGTTGCAATAGTTCATCAGCAGGCCGTTTGGTGGGTGGTAATATCTTAGGGCAGTTATTTCCATTTTAATATAAAAATAGAACTATTGGATGCAGCTGTCTGTAGTCTGACAGTTCCCGTGACTCGGGTCTTGCTTAGCTTTTGCTCTTCCACACGATCAGCTGCGTACATCATAGAGTTTGCCACCTAATTCCCAGTTGCATAGTTCCTGTTCCCTAGGGTAGGATTTGTGATACTGAGTAAGTTGCCATCTTCAGAGGGCAGGAACACCAGCCTATTCCCCTTGAGTTCCTGTGACTCTTGCAGAGTGCTGGGTGTGTGCTCTGCATTTAATACTTAGGAAACTTAAGCCTGAGTTGGCCATTTTGGCCAACCATATTCAGTCATGGTGCCAAGGATGTTTCATAACATGCACGAGATTGAACTAGGTTCTCCACCTCAAGAGCACTGGTACAGGTGAGTGTCACCACGCCTAGGAGAAACTTTTGTCTTAGAACCATTCCGAAAACACTAGCCTCAAGTTTTGTGTTTGTCGTTGTTGTTTGTTGAGAAAAGCAGAATGATTCCATGCTATGCTATAGAACCAGACAACTAGATTAAGTGAACCCCGTGTGCAGGACAGGTACTAGATCCGTACAAGCCCTCCGTACAAGCCCGTTGCATCCTTATTGACTCCCAGGGTTTCAATGCTCATGTTTTGCCCACACACACACACACACACACACACACACACACACACACCGATCGATTCTTTGTGAATTTCACATCATGCGCTCTAATCTCATTCGTCTCCCTGCCCTGCATACTTGCCCTCTACCCTTACAACCTCCCCTTGAAAAGAAAAAAGAAAAATTGAAAAAGAAACCACAACAAAACCCCACCATGCCATGGAATCTGCAGTGTGCCACGCAGTCTACCCTTTTGCTCCAACAGTTTTACTTTCAAACATTCATTGCAATGAGTCATTGGTCTGGTTGGAGGCCTCTGGCTTCTGCTACTCTATCCATACTGGATCCTCTCTGGGACTCCTTTGGGATATCCTGTTGTTGCCCTGTGCCTTGGAGATATCACAGCTTTGGTTCTGCAGGACTGGCTCCTTCACACACTCTAGCAGTTTATAGATGGGGTAGATGTTGGGCTGGGCCAACTCAAGGCCCTGGATCTGGGCCTGGATGGTAGCTGCCTTTTCCTGTCCACACCACAAGTTCTCCAGCTCTGTCACAGTAAAGGGCGGGTCAAGCTCTCCCATGCCCATACCACCAGGGCCATCTCTACTATGCTGCCCAGGGATGTGCAGGCCCACTCTCCTGAGTGCTGCAGCCTGTGAGGGGTTGATCCAGCTCTCCCACACTGCCCAGGCTGGGGCAGGACAAGCATCCTGCCACAGGCAGGGAGAGACATCTCTCACACACCCACTCTACCAGGGCCGGTTCTATTGTACTGTTCAGATGAGGGGCACAGCCCTCTCTCCTGAGTGCAGCAGCTGACGTAGGGTGGAGCCAACTTACCCACTTTCACATCCTAGGGGCCTGTTCTCTCACACTGCCCAGAAGAGGGGTGGAACCAGCTCTTCTGTCTGCTGCAGGGAGCAGGGGAAGAGGAGGGCATCTCCCACCACACTGCACATCTGCCAGCTCTCTCCCCTGTGCTGCCCAGGTGCGAGTCGCGGCCAGCTCTTCAGAGTCCGGTAGCCAGGGGAGCAGATGTCAGATTTCAGCATGGTCCTAGGCAGCAACCCAGACCAGGGATGCCCACGCGGCGTTTGGTTTTAATGTGAGCCACAGACATCGTAGCAACTCAACTGTGGCTGCTGTAGGGCCACAGATTCTGACACGGTCCTTGGTGCCAGGACAGGGAGGGTCACACTGTGGCCTCCCGTGGCAGGGCAGGCTCCCCACGCCAGGCCTCTCCTCACACCAGGCCTCTCCTCATGACTTTCATGTTTCCAGTTCCTCCTCTCTTCATCATGCACAGACCTTTCTGCTTCTCTTTCTCTCCCATCTTTCTCCCACACACTTGATCATTCTAGTGGTACCCACCCAGAGCTATGACATGCCTCGCCATAAAAATATTCTTTAAAAAAGAAAAATATAGGGGGTGGAGAGATGGCTCAATGGTTAAGAGCACTAGTTGTTCCTGTAAAAGACAGAGATTAAATTCTTAGCATCCGTTTGGTGACTCCCAGATATCTGTAATTCCAGTTCTAGGGGATCTGATGCCCTCCTCTGGTTTCCTTGGGCACCAGACTCATACATGGAGCCTGTACATGTATGCAGAAAACACTCATGCGTGCAAATAAATCTAAAATATTAACGTGTGGTTATGTATATAGCATCAGTTTTAGTGTGTCATATATTGAACTTGATGTTTTGTAGAAACTTCTTTTAAAATATGTCCTCAGTCTTGTGGAGAGTGTTTCTGTTTTAATAATGCTTTTCATGCAAATTTGAATAGCTTTTATTAGCTGCTTTTCATGTGAATTGAACAGCCTGTAATAATGATTATAGTCCAGTTTCTGAAAAAGAAAAAGCTTCTTAATGTGTTTTTAAAAACATTCTTCCATTCCAGGTCCCACCAACCTCTGCTCTGCAAGAATAACCACTACAGAAAGCAACTGTATTGAGTCTCTTCCACCCCATTTTCCTAGGAAATAGCATTCATATGCATGAATTGAGTAAGATACAATTTTACCTAAGTGAATCGCACGGAATGAATTGTCTCATAACATATTTAAATTTCAAAGTATATTCTGAATGAGTTTTTTTAATATCTATCAATTTTTATCTTTTCCTTTTTCTATTTACTGCACTATGTTTCTAAGTGTTATGGTTTAAGGCTGCAATGTCCCCTTCCCCCTCTGTAGCTCTTACACTGAACTTTGATCCTTGGTTGCCTAGTTGATGCCGTATTGGAAGATACTAGAGACTTTAAGAGTTAGGACCCCGATGAAGGAAGTAGGTTACTAAGTGATATTTTTCTGTGTGTTCTTACCATGACCCAGAAACGATGAGGCATCCAGCCAAGGACTGGAGCAGTCGAAAATAATTTCTCCCTTTCAGTGGCTTGTGTCAGGTCTCCATCACTTCTGTGACCACCACACAGTCAGTTTGGATATTTCTCATCCGTGGACATTAATACAGTCTGAACACGTCGTGGTTGTGTTCCTAGGTCAGGCTTTGTTGAAATGACAGCAGTATGAGGTTGTGTCCTCATGAGTGGTTAGTGACTCATAAAGGCTTTCTGGAGTCCCCAGACTGTTCTTGAGCTTCACACGTTAAGATACACCATTCTTTGCTTCCATAGGCTGAAGCCTCAAGACTGGATTTTGGAGACACACAGAGTGGCTCTTACCAGATTACAAAACATGCCAGTTGTCTCTCCTTGGGATGCGCCAGCCTTCAGAAAATTCTGGTAAATACATCTATATCATTTATCAATGAATAAGCCTGAGGTTGGCTTGTTTGCTTGTTTGGGGCATGGCTTTGCTGTGTAGCCCAGACTAGCTTCAAACTTGTGATCTACCTGCCTCTTGAATGCTGGTATATAGGTTTGTGCACCTTTCTGGTCCAGGTGATTGTATTTTGTCATAACAACACAGCTGGTTGAGGTAAGGACTTGTCTGTAATTTTTACCATTGCAGGCTGTTCTAAAGAACACACTCCATATGTATTTCTTTCTGCAAATGATGCTTTCCTATAGGACACTCAGTGGGCATTTTGATATTTAGCATTATACTATAGAGACTGTTCGGGGCACTTGGAGAGAAAATAAAGAATTTTTCTTAACTTGATTAGATTTCAGCCTATATGGAAACATATTGAACTCTTCACAGGCTGCTTTTAGCATCCCAATGGAGGGAATGCTTGGTGACCTTGGGGAATTAGGAAAGGATTTATGGAAGAGGTGACAAAGGAGACATGTCTTGAAGAATGAGTAGGATTTAGCCACTGCAGACTAAAGCTTCTTTAGAGATATTATATTGTAGGCACAAAAGTAATAGCATTATTTCACACTGGGGAGCCAAGAAATAGACAAGACAGGCTTGAGTGGGGTCTCTAAGGAACGCATCCAAATGGTGCCAAGGGAGAATCCTTTTCAGTTGAATGCCCTGAGCAGAAACAACAGAGAAAGGAATGAATTTCCAGGAATGATAAATAATAGGATTTGGCTACAGCAGAAGATTTGCATAAAAGGCAAAGAAGGAAAAGGAAGGACAGGAAAGTTAAGGTCAAGTCAAAAAAAGTCTTGAATTTCTGTCAAGAGTCTTTGGAGGGCCTGGAGAAAAGTTATGAGGAAGAAATTGGCAGCCATACCGTAAAAACAAGGTAGAATTCTGGAGAGTGTCCCCGTATTATAGGATGGAATGTATTTTAACTGCAGGCAATTTAAAAAATATTTTTGACAACATCAGTAAAAAATTGCCTCACATTTTAAAATGCTCAGGTACCTACTAGCCCATCGCTGATTAATTTCCTAGTGATCTTAAAATACATTTTTAGATTCTCACAGAGAGAAAGAGAGCACTATCCTTGCATTTGTGTCACTGAGGGTTTCTCTGCTGTTAAGGACGACTGTCTAAAGGAGGGGAACGGTGGCAGCAGAGACAGCCTGGGCTATAGCAGGGGACCATGGTGGCCTGGGAAGGATGGGAGGATTGTGGTGATCTGTGGTGAGTGGGATAAGGTGGGAGCTATCTGCAGAGAGAAGAGAAAAGGAGAGGAGAGGACAGGAGAAGATAGGAGAGGAGAGAAGGGAGAGGGGAGAGAAAAGAAGGGGCGAGGAGAGGAGAGGAGTGTCAAGGGTAACTCTACAAGTGGGTGCAGTGGGGATGGGCACAGACAGTGGAGGAGGCCTATGTGTTGACTCTGTTGACAGGTTCATACTTGCTTGGTAGTAAAACTATTTGTTTTACCTGACAAGACCATCCTATGCTACATATGCAGCTGGAGCCATGGGTCCCTCCATGTGTACTCTTTGGTTGGTGGTTTAGTCCCTGGGAGCTCTGGGGGATCTGGTTGGTTGATATTGTTGTTCTTCCTATGGGGTTGCAAACCCCTTCAGTTTGTTCAGTCCTTTCTCTAACTCCTCCACTGGGGACCCTGGGCTCAGTCCAATGTTTGGCTGTGAGCATCTGCCTCTGTATTTGTCAGACTCTGGCAGAGCTTCTCAGGAGACAGCTATACCATTAGAAAGCATTTCTTGGCATTCACATTAGTATCTGGGTTTGGTGACTGTATATGGGATGGATCCCCAGGTGAGGCAGTCTTTGGATGGCCTTTACTTCAGTCTCTAATCCACACTTTGTCTCCAAATTTCTGATGAGTGTTTTCCCCCCTTCTAAAAAGGACCAAAGCATCCACACTTTTGTCTTCCTTCTTGAGCTTTTATTGTATCTTGGGTATTGTCTGTGCATTGTATCTTGGGTATTCCGAGATTTTTGGCTAATAACCACTGATCAGCGAGTGCATACCATGTATCTTCTTTTATGATTGGGTTATCTCTCTCAGGACATTTTCTACTTCCATCCATTTGCTTAAGAATTTCATGAAGCCATTGTCTTTAATAGCTGAGTAGAACTCCATTGTGTAAATGTTCCACATTTCTGTATCCATTCCTCTGCTGAAGGACATCTCGGTTCTTTCCAGCTGGCTATTATAAATAAGGACACTATATTCATATGTGAATATGAATATGAATATGAATATAGTGTCCTTATTTATAATAGCCAGAAGCATGTGTCTTTGTTATATGTTGGAGCATCTTTTGGGTATATGGCTAGGAGTGGTATTGCTAGGTCTTCAGGTCCAGTTTTCTGAGGAACCACCAGACTGATTTCCAAAGTGCTTGTATCAGCTTGCAATCCCAACAGTGGAGGAGTGTTCCTTTCTCCACATCCTTGCTAGCATCTGCTGTCACCTGAATTTTTAATTGTAGCTATTCTGACTGGTGTGAGGTGGAATCTCAGGGTTGTTTTGATTTGCATTTCTCTGATGACTGAGGATATTGAACATTTCTTTAGGTGCTTCTCAGCCATTTGAGTTTCTTCAGTTGAGAACTCTCTGTTTAGCTCTGTACCAGATATTTTAAATAGGGTTATTTGGTTCTCTGGAGTCTAACTTCTTGAGTTCTTTGTATATATTGGATATTAGCCCTTTATATGATCTAGGATTGGTAAAGATTTTTTCCCCAATCTGTTGGTTGCTGTTTTGTCCTATTGACAGTGTCCTTTACCTTATAGAAGTTTTGCAATTTCATTAGGTCCCACTTGTCTATTTTTGATCTTAGAGCATAAGCCATTGGTATTCTGTTCAGGAAATATTCCCCTGTGCCCACGTGTTCTAGGTTCTTCCCCACTTTCTCTTCTATTTACTTTCTTTGTATCTGGTTTTATGTGGAGGTCCTTGATCCACTTCAACTTGAGCTTTGTACAAGGAGATAAGAATGGATCATTTGCATTCTTCTACATGCTGATCTCCAGTTGAACCAGCACCACTTGCTGAAAATGCTGTCTGTTTTCCACTGGATGGTTTTAGCTCCTTTGTCAAAGATCAAGTGACCATAGGAATGTGGGTTCATTTCTGGGTCTTCAATTCTATTCTATTGATCTACCTGCCTGTCGCTGTACAATACCAAACAGTTTTTTTTTTTTTTTTAATCACTGCTGCTCTGTAATATAGCTTGACATCAGGGATGGCAATTTCCCCAGAAGTTCTTTTATTGTTGAGAATATTTTTCACTATCCTGGGTTTTTTGTTATTCCAAATGAATTTGCAAATTGCTCTTTCTAACGCTGAAAAATTGAGTTGTAATTTCAATGGGGATTGCATTGAATCTGTAGATTGCTTTTGGCAAGATGGCCATTTTTACTATATTAATCTTGACAATTCATGAGCATGGGAGAACTTTCCATGTTCTGAGATCTTTGATTTCTTTCTTCAGCACTTGAAGTTCTTATCATACAGATCTTTCACGTGCTTGGTTAAAGTCACACTAACTTATTTTATATTTTTTGTGACTATTGTGAAGGGTGTCGTTTCCCTAATTTCTTTCTCTGCCTGTTTATCCTTTGAGTATAGAAAGGCTACCGATTTGTTTGGGTTAATTTTATATCTAGCCACTTTGCTGAAGTTGTTTATCAGGTTTAAGAGTTCTATGTTACAATTTTTGGGGTCACTTAAATATACTATCATATCAACTGCAAATAGTGATATTTTGACTTATTCCTTTCCAATCTTATTCTCTTTCCTTTGACCTCCTTTTGATGTCTAATTGCTCTGGCTAGGACTTCAAGTACTATATTGAAAAGGTAGGGAGAGAGTAGGTAGCCTTATCTAGTCCCTGATTTTGGTGGGATTGCTTCAAAATTTCTCTCCATTTAGTTTGATGTTGGCTACTGGTTTGCTGTATATTGCTTTCACTATGTTTAGGTATGGGCCTTGAATTCCTGCTCTTTCTAACATGAAGAGATGTTGAATTTTGTCAAATGCTTTTTCAGTATCTAATGAAATGATCATGTGTTTTTTTTCTTTAAGTTTGTTTATGTAGTGGATTATGATGATGGATTTCCATATGTTGAACCATCCCTGAAACCCTGGGATGAAGCCTTCTTGATCATAGTGAATGATTATTTTGATGTGTTCTTGGATTTCGTTTGGGAGAATTTTATTAAATATTTTTGCATCGATATTCATAAGGGAAATTGGTCTGAAATTTTCTTTCTTTGTTGGGTATTTGTGTGGTGTTGGTATCATCTTAACTGTGGCTTCATAGAATGAACTGGGTAGTGTTCCTTCTGTTTCTATTTTGTGTAATGGTTTGAAGAGTATTGGTTGTCTGATATAATTCTGCACTAAACCCATCTGGTCCTGGGCTTTTTTTGGTTGGCAGACTTTAGTGACTTCTATTTCTTTAGGGATTATGCAACTGTTTAGATGGTTTATCTGATCCTGATTTAACTTTGGTATCTGGTATCTGTCTAGAAAATTGTCCATTTCATCCATATTTCCCAGTTTTGTTGAGTATAGGCTTTATACTAGGATCTGATGATTTTTTGAATTTTCTTGGTTTCTGTTGTTATGTCTCCCTTTTCTGAAAAATTATACTTTACAAAATTGTTTTGAGATTTTTAAAAACCATTATTATTAATATGTTTATTTACTCTACACCCTGACCAAACCTTTTCCTCCCTTCTCCCCTCCTAGTCCCTCCTCCTTTCTCCTCCCCACATTCCCTCTTTATTTCTCCTCAGAAATGGAGGCTTCCTATGGATATCAACCAGCCTTGGTTGCAGTAGAACTAGGCACATCTTCTCCTATTGAGGCTAGATAGATAAGGCAGTGCAGTTAGGGGAAAGGGATCCAAAGGCAGTCAATGGAGTCAGAGACAGCCCCTGCTCCCACTGTTAGGAGTCCTACATGAAGATCCAGCTACCCAGCTGTTACATATGTGTAAAGGGCCTAGGTCTAGCCCATGCATGCTCTCTGGTTAGCAATTCAGTCTCTGTGGGTTCTTTTGGGCTCAGGTTAGTTGATTTTATAAGTTTTCTTGTGGTGTCTTTAACCTCTCTGGTTTCTACAATTCTTCCTCCCTCTCTTCTCCTCTTCCACAGGATTACCTAGGTTCTGCCTAATGTTTGGCTGTTGGTCTCTGCATCTGTTTTTATTGGTTGTTGGGTGAAGCCTTTCTGATGACAATTATGCTAGACTCCTGTCTGCAATTATAGCAGAATATCATTAATAGTCAGGGAGGGCATGGGTTCCCTCTCACGGTGTGGGTCTCAAGCTGGGTCAGTCACTGGTTGGCCATTCCCTCAATTTCTGTTCCATCTTTTACCCCTGCACATCTTGTAGGCAGGACAGGTCGTAGGTCTAAGGCTCTGTGGCTGTGTTGGTGTCGGAATCTTTCTAGTGGAAGTTTTGCCTGGTTACAGGAGATGGCTGTTTCAGGTTCCATATCCTCCACTGCTAGGAGGCTTAGCTGGGGTCATAGATTCCTGGGAGTTTCTATTGTCCTATAATTCCCTCCTTCATTCCAGTTGTCTTTCTCAGTGTTCTTTCGCCCCAATTTCCCCAACCTGACCCCTCTTGTTCCCTTCCCCACCCCCTATCCCACCCACTCTCCTCCCCTCATCTGCCCCAATGTCTCATCTAGTTCCTCTTCTCAGCAAGATTCAAGAGTCCTCCCTTGGGTCCTCCTTGTTGCTTAGTTTCTTTAGGTCTATGGATTGTAGCCCAGCTATCCTGTACTTTATGACCAATATCCACTTATAAGTGAGTACAAAATGCACCTTAATGTGGAAGTTCAGCAGGGTTGGGCCTGATTAGTACTTGGATGGTAAACTACCTGTGATTTTTTTAATTGAACATTTTAGTATTTACAAAATATATAAAGCTTTTCTAATGGAACCCCCAAAATTTAGGACACATGAATTTAATTTGTTTCTCGGGAGTTATTCTGAGGAGAATCTTCCAGGTTTGGGCAGTGTTAGCCCATATGCAGTAGAAAAGCTTGAGTATCATCATGTCGAATCTCCTTCCTCTCTGGGATGCTGAGTTTCCTGTCAAGACTAGGTTACAGCTATAATTAGATTTTAGCCAGTTGGAAGGGGCACAGGCCCTGGGCAGGGCATTCTAACTCTCTGGTTCTTATTTCTCCCACAATGCATTAGTAAGAACTCAGTCACATGGCTATAACCTGCCAAATCATCTGAAAACTACAGTTTAGCCATGCATCTGCTGTGATTCATTTTTCTTTTCTGTAGATGATTAAAGAGGAGCCAATTTTGATGGCCATCTATAAGTCTGCTACTTGCTCAGTTTATTAAGGACTTATTTCATATTGCCGTTTCTATATTTATGGGAGAGTTTATGAAATAAATGTCAGATGCTATATGTAAGAGAGCAACAAATATTGCTTTATTTTTCCTGACCTTTACTCATTTCCCCGGTTAAAATTACCTATTCAGACAAGTGTATTCCATGGAAAAGAATATAATGAATTAATCGAATTGGTTCCCACTGTAAAGCAGCATGCCTGCCAGTTGGCCTTAGCACGTTGTGCATTGAGAACCTGGTTCTCTTGTCGATGGTCTGGTATGATATGTAGGTTAGGTTTTTGTCAACTTGACACAAGCTAAAGTCATTTGAGAAAGAGTAAGCCTTCTTTTAGCAAATGTCTCTATCAGATTGGACTGTAGGCAAGTTTGTTGGGGTATTTCCTTGATTAGTGATTGATATGGAGAGCTCAGCCCAGTGTGGCTAGTGTCACCTCATGACCTTTGGTTGCATAAAAATGGAAGCCAACTGAGCCACCGAGAGCTTGACAGTAATCCTCATTCCTCGGTCCTTTCTCAGGCTCTGCCTGTGGCTCCCTTTACCTCAGCACCTGCCTGGACAGCGTCCCTTAGTGACGGGGTGTGACCTGGCATGTGTTAAGCAAACCCTTTAGTTCCCAAGTTTCTTTTGACGTTTGTCACTGCAATAGTGAAGCCAACAAGTGGATTATCAGGACTAGACCCTGTGTGGCCACAAGCACTACTCTGCATGTTTCTCTTGCTTCCCAATTGTCCCTTCCTGTCTCATGGCCAGGTCTTGAATTTAATGACTAGGAAACCTGGGCATTCTTTGATTTAGGACATTCCTTCCTTGGTTTAAATCAACACAATTTACATTGCCCTGAAAGGCACTGAATTTCACACACACAAGGCCCCACACGCTTCGACGATTAGAGCACCAGTTTCTTCCCTATACTTTTCTCAACATTGTATGCTTTTATTTTCTTTAATTAAAAAATAATAATTAAGAAGGGTTTCATGATGTAGTCCAGGTTGGCCTCAAAGTCACAATCCTCCTGTCTCAGGCTTTTCAGTGATGAGATTACAGGTATGTACCACCACATGTAGCTTTAAACGGCATCGCAACTTGGAAATGCAGAGCCAGCAGGGAGCAAAAGACAAGCACATATTAAATATCAGGGGACCGAGTGGGCGCCATCCCCTGTTGAGAACAGCTGGCAGGTGATGTAGTTCACCATGATAAGATGCTTCTAAACACAGGGTTTAAATACACAGACGTGTGGATTACTGCTTTTATTTCTTCTGCTGTAGTCTTTGTGTGTTCCTCTCATTTTCTGTGAAGAACGTATTAGTTTACATCTGATTTACTTCTTTCCTATTCAGCTTCCATTATCTTTATGCAAATGCCAAAGCATAATTACTGCCCATGCTTCTGCCTCCTGAGGTCTAATAGCAGCTAGGCAGGTATTACGCCAGGAGGCACCAGGAGATTTCATTCTTCACCTAGAAGCCGTATTCAGAGCCATACCTTTGGTGCATACTATTGTTAAGCCTGCCATGGAGGGGGTGGGGTGGGCTGGGGGGAGGATCTCTGCCTTTTCTCGATCATTCTCCGAAAGATCAAACCTGAATGCAGAAAGGTTTTTAAAAAGATTGTTGTAACTGGATCCATCTGGAGTCAAGCGAAGTCAATGCCATGCTACGGTGTTAAGCCTCACATGTCGATCCAGGAAGAGGCCATCTCAAAAGCTGGGTCTAGCGCTACATCATCTATATCTCTATACATCACGCTAGAGCACACAGGTGTACGCTCAACTGAGTACGATGTTCATTCTCTGCTATGGCTAATGGCATTGTCATCTCCCACCCCTGCCATGCCCCTCCCCACCTCATCTCCACCCCCGCCATGCCCCTCCCCACCTCATCTCCCACCCCTACCATGCCCCTCCCCACCTCATCTCCCACCCCCGCCATGCCCCTCCCCAACTCATCTCCACCCCCGCCACGCCCCTCCCCAACTCATCTCCACCCCCGCCATGCCCCTCCCCAACTCATCTCCACCCCCGCCACGCCCCTCCCCAACTCATCTCCACCCCCGCCATGCCCCTCCCCAACTCATCTCCACCCCCGCCATGCCCCTCCCCAACTCATCTCCACCCCCGCCACGCCCCTCCCCAACTCATCTCCACCCCCGCCACGCCCCTCCCCAACTCATCTCCCACCCCCGCCATGCCCCTCCCCAACTCATCTCCCACCCCTGCCATGCTCCTCCCTCCCTACCTTGTTACATTCTTGTCCACAGCACACATAGTAGGCACTCATCTAGTGTTTGTTGAAGGAATGGAATTAATTAATGTTCTTTAACTCGGTGCCTGTTTACAGCCTTCTAGTGTCTCTCTACATCACTGTCAATTGACATTTAACTGTGGAGCCTTCACTAGGGCCGAGACCTTTTCGCTACCCAGGAGAGGTAAGCATTTGTTGCGGTCCCTGTCTATCATTCCTACAAGGTCTGCACTCATCACACCCCTTTTACTTTCCTTTTCCTCAGAAGGCTGTGAGCTACTTAGGGGTCAAAAGTCAGGGCTGGGTTGTCACTGGATATCTGCTATCTGAGCAGAATGCCTGGCCCACTGCCAAATGTGCGAAGGAAATTATTAACTCACAAGACTACAAATGCAGAGCCCAGAGAGATGTTCTGGGTAGTCGGTCAGCTCATCCCCGTCCCAGCAGATTCATTGGCTCAGGGAAACTAATGGCTGTGAACATTTTCTTGGTGAATATGGACTGAACCCGGGGGTGCCGCACCTTCAAGCATTCAAGGATGCTTTCATTATGTTGGGTGAGTCATCCTTCTTTTCCTTCCTGTAACGATCTGCTGAACCTGTCAAGCAGAAGGAAATGCCCACGTCGGTGAGCTCATGCCTTCTCCAAGGAGCGCTCGACAAACACTGCCGGGTCCCTGACTCTCCCGACTCTCGTGCCAACCAGGAAAAGGCATTTGCTAATTGGATTGCTCTAGAGTTTCTTTTGAGAGTTTCTGGTTGTGACTTCGCTACCAAAGCCTTTGAAAAGTCCCGGATAACCCTAAGCTTAGATTCCATTCCAGCTCAGGACGGGCATGGCACTAATCAGAGCATGCTCCAAGCTTGAATGGGAAGAAAACTTACGGGAAGGCAGGGCAGGAAACCATGGCAGTTGGGGAGCCCGGGAGGAAGCGGGTTCCTCAGGCCGGAGGTTCAGCACCTACACACGACCTCTTCTGGGCACAACAGGTGTGGCTGTGCCACGCTTGCTCCGGAGGCATCCTTGTCTATTTTGAATTCTTATTCTTTCACCTTTTCTTCGTGGCCCAGTATGTAATTGTTGCACATTTTCTGTATCCATTCCTCTGCTGAAGGACATCTCGGTTCCTTCCAGCTGCTGGCTATTATAAATAAGGCCTCTGTGAACATAGTAGAGCATGTCCTTGTTATATGTTGGAGCATCTTTTGGGTATGTTCCCAGGAGTGGTATAGATAGGTCTTCAGGTCCAGTTTTCTGAGGAACCACCAGACTGATTTCCAAAGTGCTTGTATCAGCTTGCAATCCCACCAACAGTGGAAGAGTGTTCCTCTTTCTCCACATCCTTGCTAGCATCTGCTGCCACCTGAATTTTTAATTCGGCCATTCTGACTGGTGTGAGGTGGAATCTCAGGGTTGTTTTGATTTGAGTTTCCCTGATGACTAAGGACATAGAACATTTCTTTAGGTGCTTCTCAGCCATTTGAGTTTCCTCAGTTGAGAACTCTCTGTTTAGCTCTATACCAGATTTTTTAAATAGGGTTATTTGGTTCTCTGGAGTCTAACTTCTTGAGTTCTTTATATATATTGGATATTAGCCCTTTATTGGATCTAGGATTTTTCCCCCAATCTGTTGATTGCTGTTTTGTCCTATTGACAGTGTCCTTTGCCTTATAGAAGTTTTGCAATTTCATGAGGTTCCATTTGTCTGTTTTTGATCTTAGAGCATAAGCCATTGGTGTTCAGGAAATCCTGTGTCCATGAGTTCTAGGCTCTTCCCCACTTTCTCTTCTATTAGATTCAGTGTGTCTGGTTTTATGTGGAGGTCCTTGATCCACTTCGACTTGAGCTTTATACAAGGAGATAAGAATGGGTCGATTTGTATTCCTGTATGCTAACCTCCAGTTGAACCAGCACCCCTCCTCCTTCCCCTTCTCCCCCCTCCTTCCCCTTCCTGCTCCTCCCCTCCTTCCTGGCTCCTTCCCCCTTCCTCCCTGCTCCCCACTCAGTTGCATCAGTGTCTGAACTCAGGCAACCTCCAGCTAGGGTCGCACTCCTTTAGTTGCCTTAAGGCCTGAAGGCAGAAGTATCTTCAGACATTCCTTCATATTGTTTCCCTTCCTGCTGGAAAGAGACATGGTAAAAAAGAATGGTAATTTTTATCACAATGCACACAAATGAGACTGAAATGCGGTGAGGCCCAGAGGCTTGATCTACTGGGACCTTGGACAGCATGAGCTCACTGACATGACACCACTGTCTCCACAGACTGAGTGCAGACCAACGAAAGTCGCACTTTGGCAGGAAATGGCACACACTGGTTCTAGAACATTCTTTGCCATTTTTTTCCTGCTTGAGAATGATGTCATTGGTCGTACATGTGACAGGTTCCTGTCTTCTGCCCCTGCTTCAAAGCCAAGCTTTTATTTTTTGGTTTTTAAACACACACACACACACACACACACACACACACACTTTTGCCTGTATATATGTCTGTGTAAGGGTGTTAGACCTGGGAGTCACAGACAGTTGTGAGCTACAATGTGGGTGCTGGGAATTGAACCCAAGTCCTCTGGATGAGAAGTCAGTGCTCTTACCCACTGACCCACTGATCCAAGGATTTATAATGCTGATTGCTAGTGTCCCCCAGAGAAGGCCTCCTGGCACTCAGAGCTCAGGATCAGGGTTTGAGTTCCGACTCCACTGCTGTCAAGAGACTTCAGCCAGACCCTCAATCTTATCTTCCTGGTCTGTAAAATAAAGGGTACTGCAGCAGCACAGTGGCTACGATGAGAGGAGGAAATGCAGAGCTTAGCCTGCTTAGGTGAAGGGATAATTATTGCACTGTTGCAAGCATAAGAAGGATTTTCATATTCACGATCATTCAGGTGCGAGCCCACGCCCTTAGCAGAAGAGGGGTGACTTTCCTTCTCCTTACCAGAGAAGAGCAAATGCATCGAGACACAGTCATCAGAAAGCCGAGATGTGTCATACACGACTCCGGCGTTCTAGAAAACACAGAAACAGCAGCTGCCGTACGGGGGGAATTTGAGTTGAAATCTGAATCAGAGACTTTATTTGCAGACATAGGTGACACATGTGAGAGCCCCTTTTTCGGGTCATTTAGACCCAACCAGATGCTCTTTAGGACAGGAAACCTGCTTCCAAATTGCAATTATAAACTCCAACAGACTGTGCCATACAATTATATTAATATTCTCTTAAAAAAAAAGGGGGCCTCAGGGCTTTTGTGTACATTTTTTTTAAAGGTTATTCTCTCAAGGAGCCTTTTCCATTTGATAATGCAAAGGAATGTGAAAACTGACTCCATGGAAAAGTTTGCTTTAAGGTAATATCTCAAAGTTGAAAATGAAAACATACCTCTTCCCTCCCTGTGTTTTCGCTGCTATTTTAGTTTTAGAGTGTGAATAAACAACTCTTCTTAGGAAGTCAGGATAGGGTGGCTTTACTTTTAATTTTGATTTAAAACAACCCCTGCAAATTAGTGAGGCTCTGCAGTTTATACTGGCCTTTCCCTCTTAGTGCCCACCAGCATCAAGTATAGCGCCATTCCAGGGCTTAATCAAGGCACAGGCTTCCAATGAGGGACCCAAGGGGGCCAGTTCTTGCCTAGCTCTCTCCTTCTTAATAATATTAGTGCCCGTTTCTATGGGAACCATCTGTCCCGCTTTACTATTTGCATAAGATACCTTTAGATTTATTAAAATAGATTCAAAGGGTTGAAACTAAGAGTCACATTCTACTTTGAGGATGACACCACACAGACTTTCTCACAGATGACTTAATAAACCGAAATGTGTTATGTGAAGTTATGCTGACATAAGAAAGCAACTGTAACTGGAGACTAAGCTTTTGAATTCCGGCATGCTTCTAAAATACCAACGTCCGGATTCAAAGAGGGAAACAATTGCTCAAAAACCATTCAAAACAAATATAATAATGCATGCAAAGAATGAAAAAATGTGTGTTTAAATAAATACATTTAAATAGAGTGGCTAATGAATAAAAATGCATAATAATAGGTATGCATAATTTATTTTTTAATATTTAAGATTTATTTATTTATTTATTATATATAAGTACACTGTAGCTGTCTTCAGACACTCCAGAAGAAGGAGTCAGATCTTGTTACGGATGGTTATGAGCCACCATGTGATTGCTGGGATTTGAACTCAGGACCTTCGGAAGAGCAGTCAGTGCTCTAACGGCTGAGCCATCTCTCCAGCCCCATATTTTATATTTTGAATACAATTTATGTTGCATAGATATATGTAACTAATACAAACTATTTTCAGTCTGAGCAGGGATTAAGAAATACAGTTTACAACAACAACATGTGAGTATTCCCCACTGACTAGTCTAGATAGAAGTGAATGATAAACCTGGGTGGAAGGGTTGTAGGGAAAGAGGTACCTGTATCAGAATGTGAGCGGAAAGACCGCATTGCTACGAGTTTATCATGAGCACACTGGCCAAGTGCATGCTAAACTGTCAGCATATTCAAGCTACCCAAACCAGACATTTTGCTTGTAAGAGACTTACCAAAGAATTTATAAAGAACTAATCATAACATCTATTATGCTAGAAAACACACAAGAAAACATTCTGTCAGTAGTAGTTTTGTCTCCACAGATACATGATGGGTGTTAACAATGCTGTAGGTTGTTTTGAAATTTGATTCCTCTATGTTGAGACTCTGAAGCAGAAATCAACTCGATTTTTGGATCCATTCTACCTGTTTAAGCTAGACTGCTGTTCATAAGAATCGGCTTTATTATTTTATTTACCATTTCAAAGTCGTCATTGTCATTTGGCTATATGCTAAGATAGGAAGATTGTTACCTCTTAGTTCATATGCTTATGTCCTAGCCACAAAGGTAATAATATTTGGAGACAGCTGGGTTTAATAAGGTCATGGTGAAGGGAGCCTGTCTTGGGGTTTGCCTCTTAGCCCCAGGATACATGAAAACCCGACAACAGTGACTATAAGCAAGGGATAGAGTCCTTGCTTAGAAACCCAGCATAAACCCAACCATCCTTCTCTTGATCTTTTATCATCTAGCCTCCAAACCCATGAAGAGCAAATTCCTGTGGTTTAGATGACCCCATTCCAATATGGTAGTCAAGCTCTCTCAGCAGGTTCTGTAGGATGAGAGCTTTGGTACTTGGTCAGCTGTTCTCCACTTAGCAAGTGCAGCAATGTTCTGTGCCAAATTCTCCGGCATCCTTGGGGTCTGTGCATAGTTCCTCCTGTGGTTATTTATGTCTCCATTCAGACCACTTTTCAGACTGGGAGGAAATTTCACTGATTTCAAAATTGCCACTCCGATGTGGTCTCCAAGATTGGTCTCATTCATAATCCGACTTGTGTTACGATAACGTTATGGGAGACTGATTACAGTTATCGGAATTACCATGTTCAATTGTTCATTGTGAACATATTTGAGTGCAAATTGTTTCTTAGTTGACTTTTGTCCCCACCCCCATCTCCCCTTGCCTGGATAGCATGGACGAATCCAAGGAAATAAAAAAGAAGCATTTATAAAGTGAAGTCTGAATTACTAACCTCTTTACTAGAGCTATAAACATGTTAATACTTAAACCATGTGTTCAGATACAATGCTTTTATATAATAATTGCATAAATCAGGTTTGCTATTAGTATCTATCTTCTTAAAATATGTTGCGTAAGAATGTTGCACATAATTCTGAAACTTTCTAGGTAAAAATTAAGACTCAAGCCTGCATGTGTAGAGACAGTGTCTTTAAAGGTAGGTAAAAGAAGACTAGGAATACAGCTCACTGCCACTCAGAGCACTTGTCTAGTGAAGTTGTCTGCACTGAGTGTCTGCTCTGCAGGATTTAGAGTCATTTACAAGGGTGTTGTTTTTCCAGATTAGGTCAGCTGATGTGGGAAGACCCATTAGGAACCTGAGCTGCCTCATTCCATGGGCTGGGCTCCTGGACTCTGCAAAAGGCCAGAGCTAATTGGCTACCCATGTCTCTCCCTCTCTCATCTCTCTCTATCTCATCTGTGTCTCTGTCTGTGTGTCCTCTTTCCACCCCACTGCAGGTGCAGTTGGTACAGCTTTTGTTAGGTGGAAGTCAGAGCAGATACAAATGTTGCTGATGAACCTGGCGTGCATGCCGCCCTGGGTTCGATCCCCTGCTTCACTAAAAATGTCCATGTGTAGTGAAAGTAAGTCAGATACGATTTAATTCCCTACTAGGGATGAGTGCACAAGCTACGTAGATAAAGACCTATGCAAGAACGCTGGGATCTTCAATATCCTGGTAAAGCATCTTACCTGCTGAGTTTCTTCTGTCCCCGAGCTTAGTGTTGAAGCTTTAGCTTGAGGGACCTCCTGAGCCTACACATCCCAGAGCAATTTCCAGTGGCACTTTTGAGAGCTGCTACATGAAAAGCCAGCTTCTGGTTCCTTCTATGTCTAACTTTCTGTGAATCCTAATTTTTGGTCAGTTATCATTTCCACTTGAACTACAGAAAGGGCTTGGTTCTTGACTCATATCACCCAAAAATGCTTACTACAGTGTGAAATTACTGACTTGGCATTACAGCAAAGGTGTGGAAATATATGTATATTTATATATATACACACTGTATACATATATGTAAATATGTACATATGTATGTATATAGTTCCACACCTTTGCCATAATGCCAAGCCAATAATTTCATATGGTATACATATGTGCATATATACATACATGTATATATATATATTATATATATACAAACTTTAGAGAGTTATATAAAGATAAATAGGGCAATAGTCTTTATCAAATAATTTACTGATATATATGTATACATATATAATAATTTACTGTGATATATATGCACATACATATGTTAGATATAAAATGTATACTTTACTGCAATATATGTATAACACACATATATTCTATATATATATAATAATTTACTACTATATATATAATAATTTACTACTATATAGATAGATAGATATGTATATATTCCTATTTATTTCTACATAGCTCTCTAGAGTTTACATTTTTATCTCTTGACACCTGTCTATGGCTTCCAGTCAGAAAAACACATCCGTGGTTTAGCGGGACAGAACTGAGTGATTTGGTGCTGTGAGGCACACATCCTGTGGGCAAGCGTTGGTGGCTCAGCTAAGTAGTTTTAGCGTGGGTTAGGATATGGGTTTGTGCTAGGTGACTTGTGGGACAGCTCAGGGAAGTGGAGCCCCCCTCTGCACTGGGCCCTGTGAGGAAGCGGACTCTGCCATTTGGGGTTGTGGATGGCAGAGGCATGAAGTCACTCTGCAGCTGTAACTGGCAGGGACGCAGAGCTCCCCTCAGTCAGGAGAAGGCAGGTTCGAGGATTTTGGTGGTTTCAGCAGACCTGTTGTTCTGCTCAAGTTCAGACATGGCGTGGAAGCGGTCTAAATTTGTCACGATCCATCAGTGTCCCAGGGTTATCAGGTTCAAGTGATCTGTGAAGTTACATTCAGCAGAATGCACTAGCTGCTCGAAGTGCAGGTCCTGATCCCGGCTGACGGATCTGGCCGATGCTCCCAGAATCCTTCAGGCCTGCCGAGCACCAGCAGATAGTGCGTTTTCCTCTCTCTACTCAGCTTGGCCTTGAGGGTTTTTTTCCTTCTAAATAAACTTAATATTAAAAGACATAAGTCTAATTTTAAACTTGCTTAAGAAATAATTATCCATTAGTGAGGTATGTTCCCTCAGTTCCAAATATACTATTTTTTGGTTGTCTCAATTAGCATAATTTACCAACACTAAAAATGTCTGAAACAAAATGTTCTGAAAATAGAAGTAAACAGAGTGCATTGCCTCCGCATTTTAGAAATCAATCTCCTTCTGTTTCATGACCAAACCTTTAAGCAGCTATAATGAAATACTGCCACTGATTTCAACTTGAAATCGTTTTCTGATTACTGCCCATTAGCCGTCTGACGCTCCCACCAGGGAAAGCGCAGCGCTGGAGTGGTAGGTATTTTCCCTACACCAGTTTTCAGATGTGGCATGATTGCAAGGTAAGCCTTAGAAAGATTTACCATACAACCCCCAAATGACCTTGGTCATGACAATGACCCTGGCTTACTTCATGTGCTTTTTGAACTTAAGGTCATCAGAAAACGGGGACTTTTGTTGTCAGGAAGGTGGCTCGAGATTTGGATGGCAAAGGTCTTTCATTCTCCAACAATTATCAGCCAATCGCTGGGTTTTAAATCTGAGCTAGGGTTGGCGCTGAAGGCTGGATGTCGGTGGGGTTGAGAACCGAGCAGAGAAGAGTGACGTCATGACGGCGGAGAAAAGCGAATGTAGGTCAGATACACAGATCCGCGGCTGTGTTCTTGTGGACAGGAGTCCTCTGGGTGGCGGGAAGTTATTTCCATGAAAGCATAGGATAGTTGCACCTGAAATAAAACCACACTTGAAGAAGAGGCACCCCTTGGAAAGTGACTTCCATGGTAGAAAAGGGGTAGGTGAGATGCTTGGGGCGTGGAAGTGCCACGGATGGCTGAAGAATGTCCTGGCTCATGGCAGAGCATGTAGGATGGCGGAAATGGACTGGATGTAAGAACGGCTTCTAGCTTAAGCTGGGTTCTCTCCAAACAGATGCTGAGACAATTTGTGGCCGGGTGTTGATGTTTAGTTCCAAGGCTAGATAGAGCCTATGAGGAGCGGAGGGTGCTTGAGAGCTGCGATGCAGGCTGTAAATGCTTTCAGCAAAGGCCTTTGCATATTGTACAGACTGATGGGGGCTCCCGCCCTCGTGGGACAGGACTCTGGGAGCCCAGCTGAGGAGGAGCGTGACTCGGCTGTGAGACGGTGCCCAAACTCTGTTCCTAGGGCTGGAAAGGGAGACTCTGGGCTGTTGCAGGTACCCTGAGGATCTGCCTGTGTGTGGCCAGAGGTCAGTGACTCGGAGGGTGGGTGACAGCCGGGCAAAGGGCTGGGCGTGCAGTCAGGGGACGTGGCACGGAGGCTGGGGGCCTGAAGGGTTTCTTAGGAATGCCTGCGTTGTCTTAAGAACTCCGGCGGAGAGCACCGAGTAAGCCGAAGCACGCTGGCCTGTGTGCTGCGTCTCTTCTAGAACAGCACAGTGATCATATCAGCCGCTCTCTGGGATTTACTCATTCCAACACTCCTAGTTGTTGTCTTTGAGGACAGAAGCCAGAGGACAGTATAAACGATAGAATTAACAGTGTCAATGTCTGTGGCCTAGGAAATACTTGCCCCTTTTAAGAGTGTCCAAGTACTACCAAAGCTCTCTATGATTATATTATATTCCACTGGCTATTTCTCAGTCAGTACTCGAATGTAACATTCCCACATAAGAATGCCACTCTTTAATTCCACAAACCGTGTCCCTGTGTCAGGCCACCACAAGGGATGCCAGCCACCCAGGTTTGGTTAGATTTTTCTTTCACCTGTGACCATATTCTGTATATATAAATCACTAAACTCACCAATAAAGTGACATTTTCAATATTTGCCAGAAAGACCAAGTGGATTTAGGAAAACTGCATGCTGTTTTGGTGAATGAGCTAGCAGGAATATGTGCTTGGCGTTTAGATGTCCAGTCTGATCTCCACTGTGAGTCATTTTGGCTCTAAGTCTCCGTCCAGTGTCTGATCCTTCAGAAGCTCCCGAGAAGCAGTGGGAATGATTCTCATTCAGATCCTTTCCCTGGAAAGATGAATCATGCTAATTCATAAAAATAAACCACTCGGAACTCCGGCCTGACAGTTTAATAGCTTTTCCCTTTAGTCAGCTGGTATAAGAATCAAAAAGGTCAATGTAATTTCCTGAGAGTCCCTGTGGCCCTGCCTCAGAGTGGGTCGTCTTCTAACACCACATCAATGCTAGTACAACGTTGTGTAAAGTTACAGCTCCCAGATGTCTCTCTTGCTGACTTCTGCACATCTGTCTAGATTCACAGGCACAAAGTCTCTACCTGAGCATCAGGTGAGCCCTTTGCTCTTATACAATCAAACTGTATGCCTTTTCTTCCCTGTCCTCTAGAAACTCTGTCTGCCACTACAAGGCAAACACTTGCTTTAACCATGTCCCCCATCAATTTATCCAAATAGCCAGTTGTTTACCTCCGAGGCTAATCCCCAGATAAAACCCCCAGGGCACTCTTCTCATGATAACCTGTGAGGCTTCCCTCAGCCTACTTGACATTTTCCCTCCATAGGACTTGCATATCCGAGCACACCCTGTATTCTACATTGCATAAAAAGATCATCATCTGCCCTTAGGAAAGCCTTTCAAATGAAAACATCATGGAGAACAATGGCACAAGAGGCAATTTTTCCAACTGGAGGCTCGGTAGGAGGGGTGTCTTAAAGAGACAGTTGCAGTTCTTCCTAGTTCTTTATTTTATGCCTTTGAGAATAGGGTGAATCGTTTCCTTGGTGTGAAAAGGCTTGCTGTTACTATATGCTTCGATGAGCTCTGGTATTACATTGTATTACATTATAAAGATTAAAACCCATCACCTGGTGAGATCAGACTCTGATTGTGAAAAATTATATCTGAAACAGCTAACTACAATTGCCACTGATTCTGTATTGGAAAAAGAACAAAATATTCTGACTGAAGTGCTTAGAAAGAAACAGCGTTTGGTTTGGGCATTAGAACAGAAAGACGAACAGGAGATCTGAAAGGAGTCCTAAGAGTAACAGAGTCTGAAGTCCTCTGGGGGTGGGGTATGCCACCAGGAGCTGTGGTGGAAGGCACAGTCTTGGATGGTGAAGGGCACTTGGGGCCTGGGGGACTTGGATGCCATAGAGAGGGGTTTCCATTTGGCTTTTAACAGAGACATGTGGAGAGTGTTTTGAGTGGGTCTGATTTGTGGCTTTGTTACCCAGCTGTGGGACGGAGTATCTGAAGAAGCTCAGTAATGGAGAAAAGAGTGGGACAGAGGGTGGTCAGGGCAGCTTCCCTCGGAAACACTGGATTCGCAATAGGGGAGTCTAATGATGGGTTATATGTGGCGGTGGGGAAAACCGTTGAAAATATCGTGAGATTTCCTCTCAGCACAACAGCCAGCCCCATAGGGCCCCCGGTGGTTCCCCACACCTTGGCTTCACCCACCCTGAACCAGGGTTAGTCTCTTTGGCCAATAGAATATGCCAGAAGCAGTGATGTGCCCCCATTGACATTTTGACCAGACCCAGAGCCTGAACTACTCAGATAAGCTTCCCAGACTCCTAACACTCAGGAGTGACATGAGATTATTATTTTTTTCTTCTAAGTTTTCAGAATTTCTTATGCACCAGCAGACACCAAATACGTTGGGTGACCAGGACAATTTTGATTAGCTATGAAACAAAGCAGAGGACTTGGGAACTAGTTATATCAAGGAAATAAACTTTTCTGTTTTGTAGAAGGTACTTTGGCTGTGGCAGCTTCCTACCTCCCTGCTCCTCAGGCATCTGGGGACGGATGCAGACTAGGACGGCATCCAGCGAATGCAGACAGACGGTGCTTCCAAGGTGAATAATTCATCAGAATCACTTGAGAAACCGGTGGATGGATTGTATCCCCCAATGTCCTGGTTCTGAAGGTTTGAGGATGAGCCTGAACTAGGTTTTTAGGTATTGCTCATGACTTGGGCTTAGGAATCAGAGTCTTAGTTCCATTAGTACAGTATGAAAGAAAGAGATGCAGAACGCTAGCATGTATTATGACTAAAATTCTGTCTCCAGCTGTACTTACACATTATAGAGGACCTCTGTGGTTTGGGTTCTGATGCCCCACGCCATATTCCCATGTGCCAAAGGCCTTATCCTCTGTGGTGCTATTGGGAGGTGGTGGAACCTTGGGCTGGGGCTAGTGAGAGAGGTGTGTTCTTAAAGGGTACTGACCTGCTATCCCTTGATTGCTTTCGGGCAATGAAGTATACAGTTTATTCTACCCATGTTCCATACCCTTCTCCTCTGTCACAGCCACCAGAGGCCCAAAGCAATGGGCCCATCTAACTATGAACTGGAAACCCCAAAACTGTGAGCTGAAAGAAAACTTTTCTCTTTATAGGTTATCATAGGGTGTGGTTGTTATTGTTGTTTGTTTGTTTTTGGTAGTGATTCTCCAATTAAAGGTGGTGAGTTTTGTGAGCCACAATTAACTTACATACTTGGGCAGTTTAGTGCCCCAAAGTGGGGAGGAGGCGTTGATCTTCTCAGCAACAGGTTCTGCCACAGTCCTTGTGGGCACTCACCTCTCCTCTCAGCAGTTGTCACCAATGACAAAGTGGCCACTGAAATGATAATGGTGCTAAATTAATGCTAATAATTTGTATATAGTATTTTATTTTTAGCTGCCAGGGCCACATTCATCCTTAACCAAGCACACCTAGTTTTTTTTCCTTTTGGATTACAGATGTAAAATACTCAGATATAAAAAAGAAATGTTTTATTATTCTTGTAGGCCCAATGTTCAAGATGTGTTTGCTGTAAAATGCAAAGTTTGGGTAGATTTTTAAAGAAAAGGATTATTTTAATCACATTGTTCACAATCTATAAACTGTGGGGATTGCATCTGTTGAGGGGGGAAGATGCTGGATGAAAAAGAAAATCTAGCAAATGTTCTATCAGTTTGGAAACAAGAATATGCAAGGAAAAGATTGAACTTGTGTTATAGGGGACAGCTATGGTGACAGCTTTTACAGATTCACAATGAACATCTTTCCTTTCATTCTATTCCTGCCCCTTTGCTTTTCATGTTTATATTTGAATCCTGTCAGTGGGTTTCAGGTGACATGAAGTGTCCAATCATGCTCCTCAGGATCTGGATATTTTTTATATCACTGGGCTAAGTTTCGACAGATCTATCTTATTTTGACAACCAGGAGGATGGATGACGTAAGTCCTGTATCAAAACTATACAACAAAATACCCACAGGAGGAGATACAGAGACAAAGTATGGAGCAGAGTCTGAGGGAAAGACCATCTAAAGACTATCCCACCTAGTGATCCATCCCATATACAGTTACAAAACCCAGACACTATTATCAATGCCCACAAGTACGTGCTAACTGGAGCTGGTATAGCTGTCACCTGGGAGGCTCTGCTAGTGCATGACAGATACACAGGGGTACACTCTCAGATAGCAATTGAACTGAGCACAGGGTCCCCAATGGAGGATCTAGAGAAAGGACCCAAGGAGCTGAAGGGGTTTGTAATGCCATAGGAGGAACAATGATATGAGCCACCCAGTACCCCAGAGCTCCCAGGGACAAAACCATCAACTAAAGAGTACACATGGTGTTACTCATGCCTCCAGACACATAGGCAGCAGAGGATGGTCTTGTTAGACATCAAAGGGAGGAGAGAAGAGGCACAGTGTGGAGGAATACCAGGACAGGGAAGCAGGAGAGGGATGATTAGGGAACAGGGGGAGGGAAGATAGCTTTTTTGGGGGGGACCAAGAAAGGGGAAATCACTTGAAATGTAAATAAAGAATATACGATGGCATGCACATCTCAGCAGAGAAAGAAAACGGCTTTCTAGATGGGAGTTGCTTCTATAATGAGTAGTTATTGAAATAGAGGTTACATTTCTTTGTCCTTCTGAAAGTTCTCATGTATACCAGTTAAATGTTTGATTCATATAATTAGCTAACCAGGGAAAGACAGTAAGTTCAATGTTACATTTCTGAGTGCATGTGTTTGGATGTGTGTGTGTGTGGTATATGTGGTGTGCATGGTGAGAGTGCATGTGAATAGTATATATATATATATATGAAGGTTTTTAAGGGTTGACTATTATTTGCATGTGTGGGACTAGATTTATGTCTTTCTTAGCCATGCTGCATTAAAAGTAGAGCAGAGTATGCAATCACTAATGTTTTGAGAGAGGAAGCTGATCCCCTTTAGACTCATGTATTCCAGATTCCTAGTAACTGGCCGTCTATCTTGCTGTTGAGATAGATTTCCAGCCTTGTTGCCTGGTGACCATGCTGATCTGGAATTCATGCCAGTCAGTTTCTTGTGCCTGGATTCTGATGCCAACTTCTGCCTTCCAAATTGGACATTCATGGCCTGCTGCATAGGAATCCACACACCACACATCTCGCCATGGGTATAATGTTCCTTACCCGTTGAATACTCCCTGTGGATTCACTTCCCAGGCTGGGACTTAGCAGTGTTTGGACCTCTTTTAGTATGGTGCCTGCCATTTGACTAGTGCTGTCTCAGTTAGACTCTTAGCTACTAATTTCTCCAGTGCAGCTCATCAGCAGCAAAGCCTTACTATATGCCTTGGGAAGACAATGAAAAGACTGAGTTTGGGACTGTGCAGATTAGAGAGAAGCAAAGATGAACACCTTTTCTTGGGGTGTTCCAACAGGGATCCAGAAGCCTGAGGCCCCGCTATGGAACTAAGTCCATCCTGTTACTTGACTTGTTCATTAATGAGAAAAGATCTACTGAAAGCTATCACTTAACCCCAGTGAGCCAATTAAAATGTCTTATTTTTTCAGGTATTTTACAGTAATCCGCTATCTCTCAGTTACTTCTCGAGCCACATAGACTAGTTAGAACATCAATCGGGTTTTTGTGAACATGTGCTAAGAAAAGGAAGGGCTGTTTCTACAAAACCTGCACAGGGAGACTCTCTTATTTCCTCACTTGGCTCTCTTCTGCACCATGACAGGCACAGGTTGTGCCATCCAGAATGTTCTTGGCACAAAAGATAGATTGTAATCATCTTCTATACTTGGGAAGAGCAAGGCAGCTGCTTGATAGACTCTCGTTAGAGTAATATATGTATACATAAAGACGTCTTCCAAACACGTGGAGGGCAGGGGGCAAAACCCAGCAGCCTTCCGATTTATGTGTATGTATACAAGCTTTATGGCCACAGATTCAGCAAGGACTTAACTACAGTTTATGAATGGAAAATAATTGGCTTATTTGAGTATGCACACAGAAATAAATAGGCTAAAGCTATCTTCCAATTTTGGGCTAAAGGCCTAATAATATGTCTTAATTTAAATGTTTCTGACTTACTAATACTGTCACCAAGTACAGCCCTCTGAAGAATTTAGGGCAATGAAACACAATTACTTGTGAAATGGAAGAGAGGTAGGTGTGTGTGTGTGTGTGTGTGTGTGTGTGTGTGTGTGTGTTTCTTCCAGGCTGCTAACACAGTACTGGGGCCTTCATAGGTAAATACTGTATATTTATCTATATTTTCCCTTGAAAATAATTCTTTTAAGTTACTTACTTTTTCCCACTGAGAATAACTCCCTGATCTTTTCCTCATCTTTGTATTTTGTGCCAAAACTTAACACCAATGAACCCAAATTTCTAAGAAAGTCATGTTACTCCTAGGCTAACATCCTAGATGTGAGTAGCAAACCAACTGTGGTGGTTTGAATATGCTTGGCCCAGGGAGTGTCATGATTAGGAGGTGTGGCCTTGTTGGTAGAAGTGTGTGTTACTGTGGGTGTGGGCAATGAGACCCTCCTAACTGTGTGGAAGTTAAAGTCAGCCTTTTAGCAGCCTTCAGGTGAAGATGTAGAACTCTCAGCAACTCCTGCACCATTCCTTGCCTGGACTCTGCCATGCTCCTGCCTTGATGATAATTGTCTGAACCTCTCTGAACCTGTAATCCAGCCCCAATTAAATGTTGTCCTTTTTAAGAGTTGCTTTAGTCAGGTGTCTATTCATAGCGGTAAAACCCTAACCAAGACAAATGTCTTCATGGCATCCTGGGACAGTGGGTTATTCAAAATACTACTGGATTTTCTCTCATTGGTCCTTGTTTTCCCTTCTAGACAGAGTCTTACTATGTAACCGTTATCAAACAAATGGTCATCCTGCTTCAGCCTCCCATGGGTTGGGATTATAGGTGTGTGTCACCACCCCTAACTCTGAAGTCTCATTGGTGCTGCTTACACACACACACACACACACACATGCACAAATGTGGTAGTTGCATAGCTCTAAGGTGGTATATTAGTCACTTGTTCTGTTGATAATGAAATACTCTTACTTCAGAATGGGAGGACTTATTTTGTCTCATAATTCCAGGGTATAGTCGACCAGGGGGAGGTGGTTATGGTAGCAGGAGCCTGAAGCAGTCAGTCACCTCAACTTTCCTGTCAGGAATCAGAGGGAAATACCAAACATTGTCTTCTAGATTTCCCATCTTAAATCAGTCCAGGACACAAGCCCAGGGAATGGTGCCACTAACTTTTTCAGAATGGGTCTTTCCATCTCAATTAACTCAAGGTGATCCTTTACTGATGCACCTGGAGGCTCGCACCAAGGTGCTTCCAGGTCATGCCATGTTCAATCAACACTGACCGTCACAGGCAGAACCTGTAGTATAACCACAGATTTGATGCCCAAGTTATTGCACAGTCAGTGGTTAAGGAACTGAAAATAAATTAATAGTTTTAAATGGGAAAAAAATGGAAACTGGGTTCCCGTTAGTGTCTTCAGGCCTCCAGGAAGGCTCAGCCAGGCTTGCTCTACAGAAGGCAACATTGGGACAAAGCAATGATCTCAAAGAGCACCGGAGGTAGGTCCTTTGGGAAAGTTTGTCAGGCTTGTGGTTTGAGGGGATAATTTCATTATGGCAGAGAAGGTATGGCAGTGGGGCTGGAGGCTGGCTGGTCACATTGCACCCAGTCAGGAAGCTGAGAGCAGTGAGGGTTCGTGCTCCCTTAATTCTCTCCTTTATTGGGCCAGCAGTGAGAACCTATCTTCCCTTCTAATTAACCTACTATAAACAAGTCTCTTGGACCTGCCCAAAGATTTGTTTCTAAGATGATTGTAGATCCTGTCCAGCTTCATAGTTTACATAAACACCATGCTGGCTCTAGGGGTTTGTTCCTATATAAAGCAATAGCAATTTAAATACGACTTTATGCTGGGTTGTACTCTAGGAAGTTGTTCACTGTTGGTCATGTGGGATCAGCAGAGCCATTAGTTTCCTAAGACAGAACCTGACAGCTGTTCTCCTGACCTCTGGGTATTCTGTAAACCTCAGTGCTGCAGAACAGAAGGCCCACGGGACTTGGGCAAGGCAGTTATTAATTTGAGTTTCTGTCCCTGCTAGCTATCTTGTTACATCACATAACCTTTCCAAACCACAATTTTTCCATCTGTAAAGTTGGGTTATTAATTACTTCATTTAAGGGTCACAAAGAGCATTAGATAAAATAATGTAAGGCCATCAAGTTCAGTGCTTAATACGTGATAAAATCTCAATCAGCAGTGTGTTCATGTTCACACAGCGACAGTTACATGATGCTTGGGGCCGAGTAAAAAATGTAAATGTGATCTTCCTCGTGACGCAGACCATGAAGGAGGCTGCCATTGCTCATGGCGTCATGGTTGCTCAGTCTCAGACACTGTGAAATTCAATTTCATGGAGGAGGAGGAGGAGGAGGAGGAGGAGGAGGAGGAGGAGGAGGAGGAGGAGGAGGAGGAGGAGGAGTTTATCCAGCATCATTTAAAACATCATTCTCAACCTGTGGGCTACAACCCCTTTGAGAGTTGTATGTCAGATATCCTGTATGCCAGATTACAATTACATTGCATCACAGTTACATTACAATTCATAACAGCAAAGTTATGAAGTAGCAAAAATATTCATCCTTGGGGTTGTCATCACAACATGAGGAAATGAAATAAAGGGTCACAGTATTAGGACGGTTGAGAATCACTGATTTAAACCAATACGTCCAACTCCAAATAGGTGTAACAACAAGGTGTAGAGGAGATTCAGAGACTAGACCTTCATGCCCAACATTAGTTGTTGGGAACATGAAAACAAAGTACATCATGTTCAGTGGATTCTAGAAATACTTTTGTCCACAAAGTCAAGGAGCTAGGAATTTTCTGGCCTGGGCCTGCACAAAGCATTTCCTCTAAGAACTATAAAGCCAGTGTGGAAAGAATGACTGGGATGACCAGAAGCACAAGTTCTAATACTGGATGCCTCAGCAGAGGAAATGAACAGATGGTCCTTGTGATTAAATGAAGACACCAAACAGCAGACCAGCCAAATGGCAATGTGTGCTCCCTGATTCAGTCATCAATCAGTGTGGAAGCCAAGAGCCTGAGACATGATATTAAGGCAAATATGGAGCTCTTCTCAGAGCTGGGAGCCTCCGACTCCACAGATTGTCTATGAAGCCAACCCTGATGAACACACAAGAGCACACGTGGGTCATTCTAATATGATTTTACCTCACATTGTTTTGTCTTGAACTTAGGTCTGAAGATATGAAGGTTTTGACTTGAATGCCTTCCAAAGGTAAGGCCCTCCAATCCTCTCCAGAAAGCTGAGTGTTAGGTTACAAAAGGAAAATGGTGTTTTTAGATGACATTGGTAATGACAATACAGGTAGGAAATGTAGTCCATCAGTTTTGGTTGCTCATAACTTCTAAGACATCTTTAAAGATGTACAATCTAATGTCTAGGATCCTTGCCCACGTGTTTCATGCTTTTTGGGAAAAAACTTTAAACAATCACTATGTGATTTCTTTTTATTTGCAAATGCTTTAATAATAATCATTAAATTAACACTAATAAACAAAAGAACATAGCAATTTCCTTCCAGAGGAGGCAGATTTCCAACAGTGGCTAAAATCACTATTGCCATGAGTATCCCTCTTTTCTTTCATGTGATGGAGGAAGCTGTGTTTATTTCAATGCCAAAGAATAGATTTATTTTTAAAAACCTGAAAAAAAGTTATTTGCTATCTGGCTTGTACATGCCTTATATTTGTATAGATCAATGAAGCTTCTCAAAGGACAATTCCATAGGGGCAAAACAGATAACCATTGTAAGGTTTAAAATGGCTCTGGAATCTTTGAATAAACTACTCTGTTCTTCCTGTCTGAAACACTTCACACGTTTTCTCTAGGAAAGCAGACAACCAAGAACAACAACAGAAACAAACAAAAATCAAAACACCTACTCATGCTTTCAGTCTCAGCCAAATGCCATTTTTCTGATTCTTCAAACTAAATTCAGCTTCAGGCTATCCAAGATCAACTTTTTAAAATTCCATGTTTCTATCCATCAGGATCCCCTCAGCTCCCTCACACCAGGGCTGTGGGTGTTTACTTGGACAATTCACACCCTTTCTCTGTCTCTCTCTGTCTGTCTGTCTCTCTCTCTCTGAGTGTGTGTGTGTGTCTGTGAATGTGTACTCCTAAGACAGGAATCTTGGAGGTTTTGTTGACTGTCTTATCCTATTAATTTGGTACCTAAAACATGGAGTAACACATTACATATTTTTTTGAATGGGAAAAGGCATGCAAGTGGCCAAATATGGTAGGAAAAGAATGCTATGTTCTACATTTACTAGAGACACTTCCAATTACAAGTCACTGTGATTTCCTGGGAAAATGGTACTTAAAGAAGTTAACACACATGTCCTTAGACGGCCTCTGGTCTGAAAGGAGGATTAAAAAATAACAAAGAGCACACTGAGAAAAACATTTTCAGGACATATTAGCTAATTCCTTGACTTCAGACCTATGGCAGCAAGAATGAATAGCAGGATTAGGCTGAGTTCCTTAGAACTGAGCTTGAAAGCCTTGCTGAGTTCCTCATGACCTAATATGGATGCTGTAAGAAGCTAGCCTTGCTGCCGAATTTATGAACAAAACAAGAGAACCACATGTCATTCTACTGATAACCACCAGCTCTCTTAAGAGGCATCTTTCCACATTAGAGCACCTGAGTGCTCCTTTAGAGTAAGTCACTAGACTCCACGCCATGGTGGTCAGAGCAGAGAGTCTGGTTCTTTTCTCCTGGTTATTTGACAATGAGTTCATGCTGTGTTTACAGAAATCCAGATCCTAGGTTAAGATAAAATCATAGCTGAATTCAATGTTGACAATGTGAAATTTGGAAAGTTACTTTAAATTACATAGTTGTAGCGGTTATTAATAAAGTGGTCAGGCCTCTGCACCATGTCCCAATGGGTCTTACTCTGGATGACTCTCACTGCATCCCAGCTGTGTTTCCTCTCCGCCATAGACTCTGTAAATGGCGAGAATTCCACACTTCTGCCCAGCACCCACTTCTTCCAAGTATCCATTAAAGCATGACTCTTAAACTTGAATAGTTAACCAAATATATTGATGTATATAAAATTCCAAATTACATAATGCCAATTTACAATGACGAAGTATTATCCCAATATTTCTAACCTCTCGAAAATACCAAAAATACTTCTGAAGCCATCTGGATATCCGGGTCTCCTCCTCTGCTCTGCTTGACTCCTCCACCGAGCCTCCCTCTCTCTCCTCCCCTCACTTCCCTTAGCTCCTCCTCCTCTCTCCCCTCCAATCACTAGCCTCTCACTGCCTCAGTGTGAATGGATAGGAAATACCTTGCAACACCCAGTTGTAGGCATGGCTCTTTAAAATGGACATTCATAAAGGAGCATCTCCCCAGAGCAGAGCTGGAACCCTGAGGATGTAAGTTAAACACAGAACAGAAAATAAGAAAAACAAAGATGAAGGTGCTCTCACTCAGCATCCTGACATCAGACTCCAGCACCTGGGTGTAACCAGCAACAACCTAGGAGCAGGCAGTCAGCACCAGTCAGAATAGGAACCAAAAATATCTACACAGACAAGATAAACCTTTGAAGGGCCATAAAACAAACAAACAAACAAACAAACAACAACAACAACCAAAAACAGGCTCCAGGCATCTCAGGAGATATTTGGGGCTCCAGGGTACCATAGTACACATGGGCCACATACCCCATAACAACAAAAGAGCCTTCCTATGACGGCTTCTCTTGCCAACATCTCCTGCCTCTTACTTAGCTCTTGGCTACCATTTAGTGCCCAACACTGACACCCTGGTTGGTCTGGCTAAGCCTCAGTCAGCTCTTCTCCATCATTCTCCTTAAACATCTCTCAAGGAGCTGGAGCCAGCACCCACTCACTGCCCTTCCCTCCCCAGGGAATTTGGACATGCTGGCTTGCTGTGCACTTGGCAGCTGGACTTGTGTTATGCTTGTGACATCTCTTCTTAATGTTCATGAGCGAGCACCAACTCTGAAGACTGGTGTCATTAGAGATTGCTAGTTCGTTAGCTTTGTTGTCAATCGCTTCCTCTTTGTATGTGTGAACAATAAATTGTGCATTTGAAGACACTGGACTGTCTGTGTGACACATGAGTGCTGCTCAAGACATGACACAGGACAGTTCCATGTACATATGACACTGGAGGACAGAACTAGAGTTCTAAGAGGGTCCTTTATATCGCAGCAAGGCAAGATATCCCTTTGAACAAGACATTTTCAAAGCATCTAGGTTGCTTATAGTTCTAAGCCCGGCACTGGGGATTATGGGGCTGAGTTTTAGGTAACCTGAGACCTTGTCTCAAGAAACAAAAGAAAAATATGAAGGTGTTTTTCTACCACAGGGTTGCTGAACAAAATAACTTCTGGACATGGTAAGATCCTGTGTCCTAACAGAGTCTGGATGGGCCTTTATGGGAACTGTGCTTACAGTAGATAAAAATTTTAGAAGATGTATTTTAAACTTAAATTTATTTAACTTAGTATGAATTTCTGAGTATTAATGCCCATAGATGCAAATGGGCATGAATGTCCTGTAACTGAAGGCATAGACAGTTATGAGCTGCCTGATGTGGTTCCTGGGAACAAAACATGACATCCCTCTGAACGCAACACTCATTCGAAGCCACTGGGCCTTCTATCTGACCTCTAAAATTTTCAATTGAGATTACTTTCAACTCTATAATTTTTCTGATATTCTAGTGTCTAAATGAGTGGGCTACATATGGATTTTTATGAAATGGTTGTCATTCTCAACACCTCAACCTTCTTCTATACTAAAATATATAAAGCACAAGTTCAGAACCTACTATTTTCTCTCTTGCCTTTGTGGATAAATCAGCTTCTCGATTTCACCCTTTTCTCCCACATCTGGAAATCATTAAGTTCACTTGTCAACTTGAGAAGCCCTGGGTCTTTACAGACCATCAGGATCACCAAATGCTGCTGAAGGCCCAAGTTCACTTACCATCTTGAGAACTTCTGAGTCTTCACAGACCACACAGCGCTACTGCTGGAGGCCCACATCTGTACAGTGCTCTCTCACCTCTGTGACACCCCACCTTTCTCAGTCCCTCCCGTATCTGTTAGCCTGACAACACTACTTCTTGTGTGTTCTACTTCTTGTGTGTTCTTGTAGTCTTCTTTGCCTACTTCTGAAATGTGACATTCTGGCAAGTTGAGTCCTGATCTCCCTCCATCTCCAGCTATTTCCAAGGCTTCAGTGATCCTCTATGCCTTGACACTTGTCACTCTGGATCATGGACTCCGAGATCTCTGGCACGGACTCCACATCCAGACTTTCCATTGCCTCGCCTTCTACTGGAATGCTGCTGCTGCTGACTGTTTCCTAGCTCCTCACCTTTCTGATATCTGCTCTTTGCCATATCCAAGATTTCAGGGATTTGTCTCCTTGGTTGCTCAAACTACAGACCCAGGTCTCTTGTTCTCTCTTTACTGATGGATGATTTCTATTCTGAGTATAAAACATTTTTTATTTTACTTCCTTTCTGACTGCATGAAGCCACCATACCTCTCCATTCTGCATTAGTCTTGAATACTTCTTCTTATCTAGGATGCTGGTATGGGCTTATAAGACTAATCTCTTGACTTTTATGATATTAGGCCATACAGCAGTAATTTTTTTAAAAATTGTTTTTTTGTTATTGTTTTTGTTTTATTTTTGTCTTTTTATTTAAGACCCTCTAATAGGTCCTATTGCCTTAATAACAAAGTATAAACTCCTAAAAACAACATATAAGACTTGTTATAACCATGTGAGTTGGGCTAGATGTAGTAGTATATACCTTTAATCCCAGCACTCAGGAGGCAGAAGCAAATGAGTTTGAGGCCAGTGTGGTTTATATAAAGAGTTCCATGTTTAGCCAGAACTATATAGTAAAACCCTGACTCGAACAGGCATGCCAGTCAGTATCCTCATTGTCACCTGTAGTCAGTTTCACACCTATGACATTTGTACAGAACTTCATAAATATTTGTTTCCCTTTTAAGCCCTCCCTGCCCTTCTCTATGTCCCTCCATCCCTTTCCCACATGACCAGACTAGCACCATTGTTCCAAAGCCAATTCAGACTTCACCAACTTTAAAGGCTCATTTTTCTGGAACCACTGACAAATGATTGCACTCAGCATTTGGAGACTTCTGACAAATGAGATAATGACAGCCCAGGGAAGGTGTCATTGACTCCAGGAAGGGTTTTGTTATTAGAAGAAAAAGGAACACTCAGAAAATGACTGGACAAATGAAAGCTTGGAGGTTCTATTGATTGATTCTAGGAACAATGTCCGTGCTCTGAAGAACAAAGGAATTGATTAGGTGATAGTTAGGGTGGGTTGCTTTGCTTTGTTTTCGGTACTGGGAAGGAACCCAGAAGTTCCCACAAGCATACTAGACAAGTGCTGAACCCCTGGGTTAGAGCCCTAGTCTCTGGCTTTTTCTTAAAGCACAGTAAGAGAAAAATCTTAGTGTACTAAAAGTACAAACCTTTTTCAGGCTGTTCTCATATCAAGAAAGACTCCACAGCCTTGCTTGTGAAGTAACATTAACAATTTCCTTGAGGTAAAAGCCTCTGTTGTTCTATTGGGAATTTATAAATGTGCTCAGGAAATACATATGGTGAAATAACTTGGTAACTGCATTTCATTTTACTAACATACTCTTGAATTTCTCAATGTCTATTCTAATTACATAATACTCAGCATGGGGAAGACGTTTTCTTAAACTCTGGATCTTAGTTTTATCATAACTTAGCTTTACTGCATGTAAATATTTTATGTATTTTGTATGCCTAGAATAAAGGAAAGGACAACATTAATCTTTTTTTCATAAATTATAGGACAAAGATTTTTCCCAAAGCACATTGCACATTGTTGCTGATGTCAGATCTGTGCAGGAAAGGATCAATGTCATGTGTGTCCAAGTCATCACCGACTGAGTGTCACAGTAGAGTAAGAGAAATGTCCCAGGAAAATGCCAAGACAAGGAAGATGACAAAGATTTTGTTTTGGGTGTCTGGGGATAAAGATCAGTTGATAGTGTGCTTGCCCAGCACAGAAGAGGTCCCAGGTTTATTCCCCAGCACTGCCTGTGATCCAAGCATGCAGGCCGTAGAGGTGGGAGGATTGGACATGCAAGGTCATGGATGACCACATAGTAAGTTGGAGGTTATATGATACCTTGTCTGACAGAGAGAGAGAGACAGACAGAGAGAGAGACAGAGAGAGACAGAGAGACCGAGAGACAGAGAGAGAGAGACAGAGAGACAGAGAGACAGAGAGACAGACAGAGAGAGAAGGATTGAGGAAATTCCCCATTAGTGAAAGGGTAATTCTTTTAAGTATCTGTTCTTATTTCTAATCATATTATGGAGAAATCTCTCAAATAGAGATTATATTTTTAAATTTTTTAAAAATGATTTATATTATGTGTGTTTCTTCCTTTTTACTAAAAGTATACTCTTATTATATAATAAATACTTATTATAGTCTTCCCTCCCTGTGCTCCACTCAGGTCCTCCCCACCTCTTCTTCCATCTGGTCCTCCACTCAGGTCCTCCCCACGTCTTCTTCCATCTGATCCACTCCCTTCCTGTCACTCTTAGAAAAGAACAGGTTCCTACAAGATGGCAACAAAACAACAAAATAAAATCTAATAAGTTGTTAAAACAAAAACTATCAGATGAAAGTTGGACAAAGGCAAACCAACAGGAGGAAAAGAGGCCAAGAGAAGGCAGAAGTAGAGACCCACTTAATCCACTCGGGAATCCCATAAAAACACTAAACTGAAAGTTACAACATGTATGTAGAGGACTTGGTGCAGGCTGATATAGGTCCTGTGTATGCTGCTTCAGTCTTTGTGAATTCACATGATCTTTGCTTAGTTCTCTTAGCATTCTCTATTTCCCCCTGGCTCTTACACCTAAGTTTTTCATTCTAAGTGAGGTAATCCAGATACAGAAAGATAAATATAGCATATACTTACACTATCTGGGTATTACCCATTAAATAAATGATAACCAAGCAACAGTCCACACATTCAGAGAGATTAGGCATAGAGGAAGGGACTCTATATGGATCTCTTTGGGATGGAAAAATAGAATGGATTTTACAAGTGGACTGGTGTGGGGCAGTGGGCTGTGCACAGGCACACTGATCCCTGGTCAAGCTCAGCCTAAGAATTCCAAAGACCCAGCAGGTGACTTTCACCTGCAAGGGACACTGCTGCCTAGGCCATGTCCCTCCAAAGCCCTGCTTCTCCTCTATTCTCTTGGCTGTTTTGTCATTCTTCATGCTAACTCTGCTACTGCCAGCCTCTCCCTAGCCTTCTCAACACCTACCACTGGAGATTCTATGGTAGGGAAACCTACAACAGACACAACAAAGTTATAGGGACCCAGGACTGTCCACTTGAAGGATGTTGAACCAGGACTGAGATCCCCTTACACCCAGATTCCATTTCCACTATTCCCAGCCCCTTTCTTTGCATTCCTTACCAAAACACAGGTGAATATCTCCAGGTCTCCACATTACTGGAGCTGCAGAATGGAATCCACACACCATGCTCAGCATCCTTAAAACTCATTTTCAGCAATCCATGGAATGAACGCTGGAAGACCAGAGTCATGGGTAAACTTTACTCCGATGACTATGCCAAATACCCAGTAGCTGACTTGGGCATTTCCCGTGAACTTGTTCCTGCCTCCAAATCTTTACCCATGCTAATATTATCCAACAGGAAAACCAGTCTCAGAAGGAAGGAGCTATGAGCTAGTCTCTCCTGCTACAATACCTCCAATATGCAGCTGACCTCCTTCCCTTAACATCTCAGCTCCTCCCAATGCTTTTTCTGTGCTTCTCTCCCCTGACCATTATTAGCAGCCGTTCCTGTTAACCTTTCCCTTCATGACCTACATGGACTCCTACCCACAAGGAAAACACATGACATTCCTCTCTTTGACCTACCTCCCCCTTTGCCTTGTAGAACCCTCCTCAAAACCCCATCTTACATGTGTCCATGACATCACCATCACCAAATCAGTATGTGTTAACTCTACTGCCCTCCTCTGGTGAAAAGGCACTACAGGTGCATGTATTAACCCCCCCCCCCCCCTTTTTCAAGGCTTTTATACCCCTGTGATAATTGTCCCCCAGGTTTATCTCTATGAACCTGAATAACTTGCCTTGCAGGTGGGAGAAAGCTGAGAGAGAGATCTTCATCCCTCTGCTCATCAGTCTAGGCCTTGCTGTCTCGCTGGGTGTGACAGGAACCACTGGAACAACCCTTGTCCATACACAACATCTGGCCAGCAACTTCCAAGACAAGCTTGACCAGGCAATGGCTTCCACTACAGACAGCCTTGAGTCTCTTCAATGACAGATAACTTCTTTAGCAGGAGTTGCTCTCCAAAACCAAAGATTCCTGGACTTACTGACTGCTGAACAGGGAGAGACTTGTGTATTGCTGAGGGAAGAATGTTGCTTTTATGTCAAAGAATCTGGGCTGGGAGAACAAGATATACAATCGCTCAAAGAGCTCCAAGGAGACCTCTGGGCATGCTATACTTCATCTTGGGTATGCTAACCCCCCTCATAGCCTGGGTTCTTCCTGTCCTTGGCCACATACTCATCATTGGAGCTTTGCTTCTCTTGGCACCCTGTCTCATTCAGTTTCTAAAGCACAACAGATGAGCAGCATCACAAAAATCACTACCAATCAAGTCTTGGTTCAGTATCAAACTGTTCCCAACATAGGAAGCAGTTATTCAAATGATAACCCTTCTTTATAAAAAAGGGGGGGGCAGTGATCTGTGCACAGGCAGCCTGATCCTCAATCAAGCTCAGCTGTAGAACCTCAGAAACCAGGCAGGTGACTTTCCCCTTCAAGGAACATCAGGTATTTGGCCATGCCCTTTGGGACCTTGGCTCCTGTCACAGCTTATGGATGCCCCTGCATGCCCCCCCCCCCCCGAGAGGTGTGTGGCCATCAGTCAAGTGGGAGCAGCACCAAGCACCAAGCCCTCCCACATGCAAATAAGTTTTCCCCAAGCTCTTAGATCAAGCCAATGAGAAGTACCTGCTGCCAGACCCTGACCCACCCCAAAACTGCATATAAGAATCCTATCCAAATTAAAGGTGTGCAAGAACTACTCTGTCATCTGAAAGCTTCTGTCATAAGAGCTGTAACACTTGGGAAGAGGTCTGCTTTCCCAAAATACCACTTGAAGCCCCACAGCATTCCTCACTGGCTAGCTGGCCCAGTCTGACTCGACAGTGCAGAGCAATATAGAGTAACAGAAACTGCACGGTGGAGACAGAGGTGGAACCAACTGAGGTACTGGAAGCAGCAGAAGTGACTTCCCCTCCCTGCTATCACTCAATCCCCTTTGCTAGGACTCTTGCACCTGGCTGGGCCAGAGATCTTTATGGAAAGCCTCCGGTACAGAGGCCCACAGACCGGAGCCAGGAGGATCAAGTGGGAAGTGGAGAGAAGACAGGGATTGATGAGGGAACAAGGGGATATGCAGCTAGAGATGGTTGGCATTTGAAGTGCTATATGGAGATTTAGTGCAGCAAAAACTTCTTATAATATACAAAGGAAATCCTAATGATGTCTCCAAATAACAATGTAGTTCCAACTGTCTCTTGTCACCAAACAAAACTTCCAGTGTGGGGACTGGGTTTCCTTCCAGTTGAGTTGGCTGAAGGAGTCCCATGGAAATTCCCAGTCAGCCAAAGCTGCTGCTAAAACACTAGCTTGCTTTCCAGAAACTGAAAGCAGAGCCTCATTGCTCAAGACATCTACACAACTTACTGAACATGGAGAGGTTGATCTGGTGCCTACACAGAACATTTACCCCCATATTCTAGTATCTATGACATAGAAAAGTTCACTGCAGGATACCAAAAGAGAAAGATAAACACCAGCCCAACCATAAAAACTTCCATCTATAATTTTCCCTGCCTACAAAATATATTAGGGTAATGATAAATAAGTCTTTTAAAAGCTGTCAGCTTAAACATGATTTAATTTTCAGTAAAATTCAGAATAAAGCTGAACCAGCATTCTTTCTGGGTAGGTTCAATACCAGATGCTATGAGCAAAGATTCTCTTTTGCCAATGAGTATTTAATTTCTCTTCATTAGGACCAAAGGTACTATAACACAGAAATGTCAATGTATTTAAGCACATTCACATGAGAGTCTCAGGGGGAGAAGCTCCTTGCTTCCTGAAGGGCTGCAAATGCTCTTATCTTATAAGTAAGCCAATCAGCTTGAAAGAGCCCTTAACAAACCTAGGTTCCCATGGCTTCAATTCTAATTATTTCTGGATTCAGAAGCTATCCAGGGCAGTTATCCAAACCAACACACAAAAAGAAAGGGAATTTAATATGATATATTTGGTGGTTCTCAGAATAAAGTGTTAAGACATTTCTCTCTTAATGATAAACTAATAGAAACCATTGAACACCATTCTATTCCCAGAAGACATGTGTTTATGAACTGAGGAATGTCAAGGGACGGCAATAAAGAACAAGTAGAGCCTTTAAAGAACCTTTATTCATGCTATAATTTCTGGACTTGGTAAGATATCTTTTGCCAATCTCTCTCTCTCTCTCTGTCTGTCTCTCTCTCTCTGTCTCTCTCTCTCTCTCTTCTTCCTTCCTTCCTTCCTTCCTTCCTTCCTTCCTTCCTTCCTTCCTTCCTTCCTTCCTTCCTTCCTTTCTTCCATTAATCCATCCACCTACACACCCACCCACCAACCCACCAACCTATGTATCCCCAAGCACACTCACTTCCTAGTCCCTCCAGGTCTGCTCCCTAGCCCTAAACTTGTGACCCACACTTTGTGTTGTCTATATCCCCAGTGTAGCAGGGTCAAACTCCTGGGGCCAGCCTGAAAAGAAAACTGAGTCCTGCCTTTACCACTTGCATCCTCAGCAAATATCATTAATGTGGAGAGAGCTACACTTCAGCATCCTTATCACAATTTTAAGAGTTACTTTTCCCTTGCAGATTCCATCTGTACCTGAAGCTGATCTTGTGTCACAGCTATCTGTACTCAAATCCCACAGGGAGAAAGCAGGTCTCTGAAGAGTGCTGACATACTGGAGAGCACAGCTCTCCATAACCAGGTCCCAGCAGGAGAGAGATGGTCTCCTAAGAGTGATGACACACTTGAGAGCATAGGTGAGACCACCACTTCTGCTCAAATTCTTGGCCCAAGAGGGACCCACTCAGAGCCATCAAGACACAGGAACCGAGAAGCAGCCTGGGACAGGATCCTTCCAGTTTCCATCTGTGCCCTTGAGATGACCCTGTGCCACAGCTCTCCATACCCAAGCTCCTCCCAGAGAGAACTGGTCCACCAGGAGTGCTGACACACAGGCTTATAAGAGGAACAAGCCACAATCAGAGAGAGCAAGACCAGCTAACATCAGAGATAACCAGATGTTGAGAGGCAAGGACAAGAACATAGCAACAGAAACCAAGGCTACTTGACATCAAAAGAACCCAGTTCTCCCACTACACACTCTGATACCCCTGGATACCCCAACACACCAGAAAAGCATGACTCTGGTTTAAAATCACATCTCATGATAATGACAGAGGACTTTAAGAAGGACATAAATAACTTCCTTGAAGAAATACAGGAGAACACAGGTAAAAAGACAGAAACCCTTAAAGAAGAAACACAAAACTCCCTTAAAAAATTACAGGAAAACACAACCAAACAGGTGAAGGAATTAATTCCAAAATTGTCCAGAATCTAAACACAGAAATAAAAAAATAAATTACAAAGGGAGACAACCCTGGAGAGAGAAAACCTAGAAAAGAGACCAGGAGTCATAGATGCAAGCATCAATAACAGAAACAAGAGATAGAAGAATCTCAGGTGCAGAGACACCATTGAAAACATTGACACAACAGTCAAAGAAAATGCAAAATGCAAAAAGCTCCTATCCCAAAACATTGAGGAAATCCAGGACACAATGAGAAGACCAAACCTATGGATAATAGGTATAGAAGAGAGTGGAGATTCCCAACTTAAAGGGTCAGTAAATATCTTCAGCAAAATTATAGAAGAACCTAACCTAAAGAAAGATAAGCCTATTAACATACAAGAAGACTGCAGAACTCCAATTTGATTGGACCAGAAAAGAAATTCCTACAGTCACATAATAGTCAAAACACCAAATGTACAAAACAAAGAAAGAATATTAAAAAACAGTAAGGAAAAAAGGTCAAATAAAATATAAAGGAAGACATATCAGAATTACACCCCACTTCATACCAGAGGCTATGAAAGCTAGAAGATTCTGGGCAGATGTTATACAAACCCTAAGAGAACACAAATGCCAGCCCAGGCTACTATACCCAGGAAAACGTTCAATTATCATAGATGGAGAAACCAAGATATTTCGTGAAAAAAAAAAAAAACGAAATTTACACATCTTTCCACAAATCCAGCCCTACAAAGGATAATTGTAGCCATTCAGCAGTCATGGAGAACTGGGTCTATCTGAAAGGGGGGCTGGAAATGAAAAAGGACAGGGTGTGAGATAAGAATGAAGCCAACACTACATTTCCAATCAAGGCTCAAAGTTTAATATTCAGCACTGTGTTTATATAGGGGGAGCCCAGAGACCCATCCTTTGTTTCAGCTGGATTGTGTTGCAAAGCAAGCTCAGTGGGAAGTCTACTCCTAAAAGCCTGTAGGAAATTGCAAATGCAGGGAGGCTAGACTCCAGCTAGATTATAAAACCATTGTAGGTCTGGTTAGCCTACTCAAGACTGGGGAAGGGCATAATTTTTTTCTTTTTTAAAGATGAGTTCTTATCAGTAGCTGGTCAGGGGCACAAGATTTACTTGTTTTCCATAATTTCATGTAGGGTATAGTATGGCCAGGTAACTATGCCTGTCTTAGTTAGGTACGTGTCTATATTGCTCCATCTTACCCATCAAGGAGAACAAGCATAGCTTTTGATGTATGTGTCTGTCTTAGGTTGATAGGAGTTCAAGAACACTCTTACCCATCTCTGACCATTGACCTTCTATTTCACAACCTTTCCCATTCAGACCAAAGCCAGGAAGGACATATGATTATGCACTTAATGCGTTTCTTCATAGAGATGAAAAACTGCCATGGTGAATAGCTGAGCTTGCTGAAGGCACTCCTGTGTGAAGGCAACCAATCTGTTTAAGATGCAAAGTCCAAAAGTTAAAGCAACAATATTATAATTAGAAATTAAAGTTGTCTTTGGGAATGTCCCAGGTATTAAATTCAGCTGCTATTTGTCAAAGATCAATTACAAAGTCTGACTGTATTGGGGGTGGCCTTGAGAATTGATAGAAAACACTTGGTCTCTAGCAAGAGTGGAGGGGCTATACTCCAGGTTAACTCAGCTTGCTGATAGGGATTTTGAGCAATCTTCATCATTGGTATCATAATCATTAAAAGGCTCAGGATTTGTTTCCACTTGGCAAACCAATCTTTCAGAAAGCCATTTTCTTTTTACTTTTTGTGAAAAAACAAACAGAACCTTGTTCCATATTTAAAAAGGTTTGAGACCATTCCATGTATTAGTTAGGGGGGTCTCACCATTTAACCCTGGCATATGAGCTGGAAGTAACTGGATACCAGTGGTGATCCACTGCAGAATGACATTTAGCATCAGTTTTCAAAAAAATTAAAACAAATAAGACAAAAACAAATTGTGCTTTTGGTGACCTTGAGGGATATAACTTCCCCCTTTTCATTTTTAAAAGCGAATTTTTCAGAGTTTGATGAGCACACTCAATACTTCCTTGGCCTGTTGGCTTATTAGGAATTCCAGTTTTATGTTCAATACCAAATTCCTTACAAAATGATGTGAAACTGTTTCCAGAATAACCTGGGTTATCTGTCTTGATGACTTTAGGTAAACTATAGCATTAAAGGCCTGTAAGCAGTGACCAATTACATTTCTAGAGGCTTCTCTCCTATATGTAGAGAAGCAAAAAGGAATCCTGAACAAGTATCATTTCAAACATGTATATATTTCAATTTTCTAAATTTTGCATCGTGAGTTACATCAATCTGCCAAATATGATTGGGCATAAGGCCTTGTGGATTAACACTTTAGTGAGGAACTGGAGATAATGTAGGGCAGTTAGGGCCCTATTTTATAATCATTCTAGCCTGCTCCTTAGTGATCTTATGTCAGAGCCATAAGGTGTGACTAGAAAGATTATGATCATGTGTAGCCAATGCAACAGGATCTGAAATGAAGCCTTCTCCTATTAAAGCTTTGTCAATGTGATCATTGCCTGAAACTAAAGGTCCAGGAAGACCAGAATGAGCTCATATATAACCAATACAAAAGGGATTTTCTTGGGGTATGAATGATATTTTGTAGTTGTAAAAACAGAGATCTGGCTGGTATATTGAAATGAAAGGTACCACAGTTTCCAATAGAGGAGCAGACTGAACCACGGATGAAATATCAGTAAAAAGATTGAAGGTATCATCTACAGACTGAAAAACATTCAGTACTGCTGTCAGTTCTGCTACCTGAGCTGACAGCCCAGGAGTCTCTATGACTAATTATTGATTATTTATGAGATATTCCACTCATGCTTTAGAGGAGCTGTCAGTAAAATTCAAAAGAGCATTATGTAGAGGCTATAAAGATGTCATATTAGGAAATATAACCTTATGTACATTTAAAAATGTTATCAACCTATCTTGACGGTAATGATTATCTATAGTTCCTTTAAATCCTATTTGAGCAAGCAAACAATCCGTACTATATACTGCTTCAGCCAAGTATCTTGATCTACATTAAAAGGCTGAATAATGATTTCTGGTTCTTTGCCAAAATAAATTAGTGCCTGCTTCCTTTCAAGTATAATCATCTGGGCTACTGCCTCATAATATGGCAGGATATTGTCTTTATGAGATATCCTTGAATGTATTCACATAAGAGGAGATCTTTGCCACAATAATCCTGAGGGTGTATGATTATATTAAAATCAGCAGATATAACGGCAAAGAATAATCTATATAAGTAACAAATTGTTTTTCAATAGCTTTTTCTACTTGTTGTAAGGCCAGCAATCCTTCTTAGGTTAAAAATCAAGAGCAGGAAGGATTGGCACTCCACCTAAGAATATCAAATAAGGGTTTCAATTCTCTTGTAGTAAGCTATAAATAAGGGCAAAGCCAATTGATATTACCTAACAGTTTTTGAAAATCATTTAAAGTTTTTAAACTGTCCCTACAGATAATTATCTTCTGGGGATAAATGGATTGATCTGTAAGTCTAAAGCCTAAATAATTATAAGGATATAATTCTATAACATAAAAGCCAGTCCTGAGGATCTATCTCTTCCTGCTAACAAGATATCATCTGTGTAATGTATGATTGTAACATTGGCCATTGCTGTCTTATAGGCTGAATGGCTTGTGCCACAAGTTTTTGACATGAGGTAGGACTATTGGCCATGACCTGAGGAAGAACTATCTATTGATATCTTTTCATAGGTTCTTTAAAATTAATAGAAAAAGCAAATGTTTCACAATCCTGAGGGTATGAATGAATATTAAAGAATCTTTTAAATCTACTATTTTATAATATCCTTTAGGAATGGCCACTGGATATGGAAGCCCAGGTTGTAAAGCTCCCATAGGTACCATGGTTTCATTGACCTTTCTTAGATCTTGTAGCAATCTCCATTTACCAGATTTTTCTTGATAACAAATATTGGAGTATTCCATGGAGACTGATATTCTCTTATATGCCCTGCCTCTAGTTGCTCCCGCACAAGCAAAGAGGTGGCTTCTATTTTTCCTTTAGATAAAGGTCACTGATCCACCCTCACTTGAACATTATTAAGCCATTGAATTTTATCAGCATGGGTTGCAGGCAAGATAGTGGCCATTATGGAGAATACTCCAAACCTCTAGTATTAAGAGTGGGGATTAGTGTTGGGGTTCTGTCTAAGCTCCACCCCACACCTATCTGGCAATAGCCAGGTATGCCCCACTCCAGAGATCTGGCCCACTATAAGAGAGGCTCCTTGCTCCTCCTTTCTCTCTTTGCTCTCCCGCTCTCCCACATACTCTCACCTCTCTGCCCCTTGGGCTCTCCTCCCTCCTCCTCTCCACGTGGTCATGGCCCGCCACCACTCCACTTCTCTCTCTCTCTCTCCTCTCTCCACCCCCCTCTCTCCCCCACTAACTTCCATCCCCTGCTCTGAATAAACTCTATTCTATATCATGCCTGTGTGTGTGGTCCCTCAGGGAGAAGAGGTGCCTGGACAGGGGCCTGCCTGGGCATCCCCTTTCCCACACCACTGTGCCACACTCCCCTAACCCCCTATCCTCTCCCTTTTAAGCCCCCTTCAATTAGGTCTTTCAAATGTCTTAATGCCTTGTTCTTCCTTTCCTAGGCCCTGACCAGGCAAAAATCCTTGTCTTAGCATTTGTTTAGTCACTACTTCATTAAGACTGTACAATATAAGACCCATCTGTGACAAGAGATCTCTTCCCCAGAGGGTAATAGGCAAATGTGGCATGACATATGGTTGAATTTGTCCTGAATTGCCCTCCTCATCTCTCCAGGTTAGAAGTTTAAAACTTTGTTTTGGGTTATTGGAATAACCAATCCCTTGAAGATGAGTGAGAGTATCAGATACTCTCTGATCAGTCTGAGACTGAGAGTATCAGACAAGTTGAAGGCCAGTCTTGTCCTTTAATAATTGTTACATCAGCCCCAGTATCTATTAATCCTTCATAAAGATTTCCTTCAATTATTAATTTAAGGTTAGGTCTCTTACTAGTAATAGATTGAACCTAGTACACATCAGAGGAACCAAAGGCACCTTGTCCTCTCTTACTCTTAACAAATTTGGAAGGCAGCAGATACAAGGAAACTAAAATAAGCTGAGCAATCCTTTTGTTAGCAGGTACAGTTATACTGCCATAGGGAGAAGCAGGCATAATTTTTATTTCTCCTGCATAATCATTATCTGTAACACCTGGATTGATCTGTAATCCTTTTATAATAATGCTGTTTAGGCCTAAAAGTAACCACAGGACCTGGAGGCAAGGGCCCCAAAAATCCTGTAGGCAGGGTTTGAACACCCATTTTCTAGAGTTAGTATTGCGTGGGTGGTGAAATTGAGGTCCAATTCTACATTTTTTGGGGTGCTTTGATAAGTTCAGAAATGTATTTCCCTAGCTTGGCAACAGCTTCATGGCTCCAAAAGCTGCCCGTTGTGAGTGCCTTGGAGTTTGTGGCTGATCCTTCCACTCCAAGGAACAAGCAAGGCAATAAACACCTTTCAAGGGGCTAGTCAGGATTACCAAGACAAAAGAAGTGCTACACAAGCCTCTGCTGAGGCTGTTCTGAGCTGGTGAATGCTGCCTGTTTGTTGGTCCAGTGTTTGAGAGATCTCAGGGGTCCAGATTAATTGAGACTGCTGGTCCTACTTTAGGGTCACCCTTCTCCTCATCTTCTTTCAGCCTTCCCTAGTTCAACCACAGGGGTCACCTGCTTCTGTCCATTGGTTGGGTGCAAATACCTGCATCTGACTCTTTCAGATGCCTGTTGGGTCTTCTGGAGTGTGGTCCTACTAGGTCCCTTTTTGTGAGTGCTCCATAGCCTCAGTAATAGTGTCAGGCCTTGGGACCTCCCCTTGAGGTAAATCCTACTTTGGCCCTGTCGCTAGACCTTCTTCTCCTCAGGCTTCTCTCCATTTCCATCCCTGTAATTCTATCAGACATGAACAATTATGGGTCAGAGTTTTGATTGTGGTATGCCCCCTTCCCTCATTTGATCTCCTGTCTCCCTGGTGGAGGAGGGCTCTATAAGTTCCCTCTCCCTACTGTGGGGCATTTCATCTAAGGTGTTAGGATTCTGTGTAGGTTCCATCCCACAATTACCTGACAACAGCCAGGTGTGCCCCTCTCCACCATTACCTGGCAACAGGCAGGTAGGCCTGGCCTACTATAAAAAGGGATGCTTGGCCCCTCCTCTTTCTTCTTTTACTCCTCTTAACTCTCTCTGCCCTCTCTTGCCCCTCTTGGGCTCTCCTCTCCTCCCCCCTCTTTCCACATGGTCATGGCTAGCCTCTGCCTCTCCACTGTCTCCTTCTCTCTGCTTTTCTCTGCCTCTACTACCCCTTTAACTCCCATCACATGCCATGAATAACCTCTATTCTATACTGTGTCCGTGTGTGTGTGTGTGTGTGTGTGTGTGTGTGTGTGTGTGATCCCTCGGGGGAAGGAATGCCTGGGCATGGGCCCATTGGGGCATCCCCTTCACCCACACTGCCATATACCATATTCTCTGAACCTCTTTCTCTTTTTATGATCACACATAAGGCACCTCCCTTTGAGTCATTTGAGTCTCTCATCTCCCAGGCCTGTGGTGCATTCTGGCGGGTCCCTCCAACCTCCTATCTCCTGAGGCTGTCTTGGGATGTTGTATTCAGGGCTTGCTGTGGTAGGAGAACTGGGATCTAATGATGCCCACATATTTTGGCTTCTGTTGCTTATGGTCTTGCACTTGCTTTTTGCCATCTGGATATCCCTGGTGTTTGATGGTCTGGGTGACTGTCTGGAGTCTGCCTCTTTTGTCCCTGGGTTGCTTTGGGTCTCGTGGTAGGCCTGCAGAATTGGCTGTAGCAGACCATCTGTGGGGCCTTCCAACTGGGGGCTCTGCATTAGGGCAGAGAAACTGCTGATCTGTTGTGCTGGCTGCAGTAGATCTCCTGGGAAGCCTTCAGGCTGATGGGTCTTCAGTGGAACAGTCAGGCTGTTGTCCAACTGATCTGTGTGCTGCTGATCCTCAACTACTCTGAGTGCAGTGGGTCCCCTAGGATGAGTCAGGATTTGTTGTCTTCATTGGAGCAGTCCAGCTAAGAGTCTCCCCCAGCAGAAACAACCAGGCAACGACCAAAACCCAATTTTTAATAGTGTAAAGAATCCATTCTCTTTAAAAATCAATACTAAGAGCATTACATTCACATTACAATGTTTAGCTGCCAATTCCTGCACATGAATGCACAACTGTGCAGCCTCTAATATCTCAGAGAGACATTACCCTAAATTCTAGTCTGATTTCTAGAATAAGAATTACATAAAATATTATCAAAATTTAGACAACTGTTTTCCTGGGTGGGCTCATGCCACATGTTGTTTAGAATGACTCTAACCATGAGTTACCAGTATTAAGCTAACTTTCTATTACCAATGTTACCCAAAAACTTATAAGCCAATACTCTATCACCAAGACATGCAGGACATATTTATACTTTTAAAACCAATCAAAAACAAAAATGAAGTGGCTACACACATATATTTAAACTGGACAAAATGTTTACTTTGTCGAGCTATAATTTCAAGAAGGGAGCACCTTGTTACTGCTAAATCCAATAATCACAATTGCAGAGATTCTTTCTAGGAAAAACAACCATCAGCTTCCTTACCATAGAACTTGAGAAGCTGCTGGCCCCTTTAAGAACATATTTTACAACCCAGGATAGCTAAAACTATTCTCAGCAACAAAAGAAAGTCTGGGGGAATCAGTATCCCTGACCTCAAGCAATACTACAGAGCAATAGTGTTAAAAACTGCATGGTATTGGTACAGTGACAGGCAGGAGGATCAATGGAACAGAATCGAAGATCCAGAAATGAACCCACACACCTATGGCCACTTGATCCTCGACAAAGAGGCTGAAAACATCCAATGGAAAAAAGATAGCCTTTTCAACAAATGGTGCTGGTTCAACTGGAGTTCAGCATGCAGAAGAATGCGAATTGATCCATCCTTGTCTCCTTGTACTAAGCTCAAATCCAAATGGATCAAGAACCTCCACATAAAGCCAGACACTCTGAAGCTAATAGAAAAGAAACTGGGGAAGACCCTTGAGGACATCGGTACAGGGAGAAAGTTTATGAACAGAACACCAATAGCATATGCCCTAAGATCAAAAATTGACAAATGGGACCTCATAAAATCACAAAGTTTCTGTAAGACAAAGGACACCATCAAGAGGACAAATCAGCAACCAACAAATTGGGAAAAGATCTTCACCAATCCTACATCAGATAGAGGGCTAATATCCAATATACATAAAGAACTCAAGAAGTTAGACTCCAGAAAACCAAACAACCCTATTAAAAAATGGTGTACAGAGTTAAACAAAGAATCCTCACCTGAAGAACTTCGGATGGCGGAGAAGCATCTTAAAAAATGCTCAACTTCATTAGTCATTAGGGAAATGCAAATCAAAGCAACCCTGAGATTTCACCTTACACCAGTCAGAATGGCTAAGATTAAAAATTCAGGAGACAGCAGGTGTTGGAGAGGGTGTGGAGAAAGAGGAACACTCCTCCACTGCTGGTGGGGTTGCAAATTGGTACAACCACTCTGGAAATCAGTCTGGCGGTTCCTCCAAAAACTGGGCACCTCACTTCCAGAAGATCCTGCTATACCACTCCTGGGCATATACCCAGAGGATTCCCCACCATGTAATAAGGATACATGCTCTACTATGTTCATAGCAGCCCTATTTATAATTGCCAGATGCTGGAAAGAACCCAGGTATCCTTCAACAGAAGAGTGGATGCAAAAAATGTGGTATATCTACATAATGGAGTACTATTCAGCCATTAGAAACAATGAATTCATGAAATTCTTAGGCAAATGGATGGAGCTAGAGAACATCATACTAAGTGAGGTAACCCAGACTCAAAAGGTGAATCATGGTATGCACTCACTAATAAGTGGATATTAACCTAGAAAACTGGAATACCCAAAACATAATCCACACATCAAATGAGGTACAAGAAGAAAGGAGGAGTGGCCCCTGGTTCTGGAAAGACTCAGTGAAGCAGTATTCGGCAAAACCAGAACGGGGAAGTGGGAAGGGGTGGGTGGGAGGACAGGGGAAGAGAAAGGGGCTTATGGGACTTTCGGGGAGTGGGGGCCTAGAAAAGGGGAAATCATTTGAAATGTAAATAAAAAATTATATCGAATAAAAAAAAAAAAAAAAAGAACATCTTTTACAGACAATCAGCTCCTGGCAATGCTTCTCCAGCTATGCAAGACTCAACTACATCAAGAAGTGGATGGCCAGCAGATAAAGTTTTAATTATTTTTTTCTTTTCAAACTGAAACACAGCACAGCAATCATTCAAACAATGAAACAAAAGCAGACATAAATTGACTCATGTGGACAGATTGGTATACCAAGGACAGACAACAGATAGAGAAGGAAGAGAACTTGATGTCCCAAAGGGACCTAAATTTTCTCTCTTTTTTTCATGTCATTTGTGTATTTACTAGGAATGGACAGCATAAATCTACTTGAGCTAAGAATTTTTCTAACAACTGTTTTGTCAAACCCTGTTCCTCTCACCTGATACAGCTCTTAGCTGTGGAAAAATATCTATATAGAAGTCCTCCATTCCAATATGCTGTCACCCCTAGGTGAAATTGGCAATGGGTCAACACCTATTTGGCCTAGCTATGTCCTCTTAATGTGCCTACTGCAACCAGAGCCTCCAAAAAATAAAACTTATACCTAGCATTAGTATTAATGCCACTGCTTACTGGACAGGATATTGTAACTTCTGTTTTCTGTGGAACTCCACCCAAGACAACATTTCTCAGTAGATTTCACTCCCTTTGCCCCCTTCCCCATCCCCCCACCAAATCTGGATGAAATAGACAATTTTCTAGACAGATAACAGGTAGCGAAATTAAATCAGGATCAGATAAACTATCTAAAATTTTCCATAACGCCTAAAGAAATAGAAGTAGTCATTAACAGTTCCCGCCCCCCAAAGAAAGCCCAGGATGAGATGGATTTAGTGTAGAATTCCATCAGATCTTCAAAGAAGACCTAATACCAATACTCTTCAAACTATTCTACAGAATAGAAAGAGAAGGAACACTACCCAATTCATTCTATGAAGCCACAATTATGGTGATACCAAAGCCACACAAAAACCCAAAAAAGAAAGGGAACTTTAGACCAATTTCCCTTGTGAATATCAATGTAAAAATACTCAATAAAATTGTCCCAAATAGAATCCAAGAACATATCAAAACGATCATTCACCACAATCAAGTAGGCTTCACCCCAGGGATGCAGGGATGGTTCCATATGTGGAAATCCATCAGTGTAATCCACTACATAAACAAACTCAAAGGAAAAAAATACCACATGATCATGTCATTAGATGCTGAAAAGGCATTTGGCAAAATTCAATATCCCTTCATGTTAAAAGTCTTGGAAAGTTCAGGAATTCAAGGCCCATACCTAAACATAGTAAAAGCTATGTACAGCAAACCAGTAGCCAACATCAAATTAAATGAAAAGAAATTTGAAGCAATCCCCCTAAAATTACAGATTAGATAAGGCTGCCCCTTCTCTCCCTACCTGTTCAATATAGTACTCGATGTCCTAGCTAAAGCAATTATACATCAAAAGGAGGTCAAAGGGATACAGATTGGAAAGGAAGAGGTCAAAATATCACTATTTGCAGATAATATGATAGTATAGTTAAGTGACCCCAAAAATTCCACCAGTGAACTCATTAACCTGATAAACAACTTCAGCAAAGTGGCTGGATATAAAATTAACTCAAAAAAAAAAATCAGTAGCCTTTCTATCCGTAAGGATAAATGGGCTGAGAAAGAAATTCGGAAAAGCACACCCTTCACAATAGTCACAAACAATACAAAATATCTTGATGTGACTCTAACCAAACAAGTGAAATATTTATAGAACAAGAACTTCACCTCTCTGAAGAAAGAAGAGCTCAGAAGATGGAAAGACCTCCCATGCTCATGAATTGGCAGGATTAATATAGTAAAAATGTCCATCTTGCCAAAAGCAATCTACAGATTCAATGCAATTGCCATCAAAATTCCAACTCAATTCTTTATAGAGTAGAAAGAACAATTCCCAAATTCATTTGGAATAACAACAAAACCAGGATAGTGAAAACTATTCTCAACAATAAAAGAACTTCTGTGGGAATCACTATCCTTGACCTCAAGCTATACAACAGAACAATAGTGATAAAAACTGCATGGTATTGGTACAGTGACAGGCAGGTAGATCAATGTAATAGAATTAAAGACCCAGAAATGAACCCCATACCTATGGTCCCTTGATCTTTGACAAAGAAGCTAAAAACTTCCAGTGGAAAAAAGATAGCATTTTCAACAAATGGTGCTGGTTCAACTGGAGGTCAGCATATAAAAGATTGCAAATTGATCCATTGTTATCTCCCTGTACAAAGTTTAAGTCCAGATATATTGAATCTAATAGAAGTCAAAGTGGGGAAAAGCCTTGAACACATGGGCACAGGGGAAAGTTTCCTGAACAGAACACCAATGACATGCTCTGAGATCAAGAATCAGCAAATGAAACCTCATAAAATTGCAAAGCTTCTGTAAGGCAAAGGACACTGTCAATAGGACAAATTATCAACTAATAGATTGGGAAAAGATCTTTATCAAACCTATATCCAATAGAGGGCCAATATCCAATATAAACAAAGAACTCAAGAAGTTAGGCTCCAGAGAATCAAATAACCTTATTAAAAAATTGGAAACAGAGCTAAACAGAGAATTCTCAACTGAGGAAACTTAAATGGCTGAATAGCACCTAAAGAAATGTTCAGCATCCTTAGTCATCAGGGAAATGGAAATCAAAACAACCCTGAGATTCTACTGTACACCAGTCAGAATGGCTAAGATAAAAAACTCAGGTGACAGCAAATGCTGTCAAGGATGTGAAGAAAGATGCTGTCAAGGATGTGAAGTCCTCCATTGCTGGTGGGACTGCAAACTGGTACAAACACTCTGGAAATCAATCTGACTTCCTCAGAAGAGTGGGTAGTACTACCTGAGGACACAGGTATATTACTCCCGGGCATATACCTAGATGATGCTCCAACATGTAATAAGGACAGATGCTCCACTGTGTTCATAACAGCCATTGCTACAATAGTCAGAACCTGGAAACAACCCAGATATCCCTCAACAGAGGAGTGAATATAGAAACTTTGGTACATTTACACAATGGAATACTATTCAGCTATTAAAAACAATGACTTCATGAAATTATCAGGGAAATGAATGGATCTAGTAAATACCATCCTGAGTAAGGTAACTCAGTCTCAAAAACTGCACATGGTGTGTACTCACTGATAAGTGGCAAAGAGTGTGTAATACCCACGATATAACTCACAGATCACAGGAAGCCCAAGAGGAAGGAAGACCAAAGAATGGATTCTTCAGTCCTATTTATAAAGGGGAACAAAATAATTAAGGGAAGTAGAAGGTGGGACGGACTTGAGAGGAAGAGAAGAGGGGAGAGGAGAAAAAGAGGGGGAAGAATCAAGTATGGGACTAGATGGAAGAGATGTACAGAGGGTCAGGAAATTGAACAGAGGTGTGAGCAATAGGTGTTGGGGAACTGGTGTAGCATCCAGAAAGTCTCAGATGCCAGGAAGCAAGACCCTACCTACTTGGACCCTGCAGGGATGACATTAGCTGAGATATCCCACAAAGGAGAGGGAGAACCTGTTGAGACCATATCCGGAGGTTAGGCATGGACCCTGGTTGAAAGATGGGGCCACCCTCCCATTTCCAAAATTGCAGCCCAGAATTGTTCCTGTCTAAAGAAATACAGGGACAAAAAGACTGGAACAGAGACTGAAGGAAAGGCCATCCAGAGAATGTCCCACCTGGAGGATCCTTTCCACATGCAGACACCAAACCCAGAACACTATTGCTGATGTGAAGAAGTGCTTGCTGACAGGAGCCTGATACAGCTGTCTCCTGAGAGACTCTGCCAGATGCTGACCAATACAGATGTGGATGCTCACAGCCAGCCATCGGACTGAGCACAGGGACCCCAATGGAGCAGTTAGTGGAAGAACTGAAGGAACTGAAGGGGCCTTCTTTGGTATCAATGGGAGGGGAGGGCCTTGGTTCTGTGAAGGCTTGATGCCCCAGTGTAGAAGAATGCTAGGGCGGTGAGGTGGGAGTGGGTGGGTGGGTTGGGGAGCACCCTCATAGAAGCAGGGTAAGTGGGGATGGGATAGGGGGTTTGCAGAGGGGAAACCAGGAAAGGGGATAATATTTGAAATATAAATAAATAAAATAACCAATTTTTAAAAAAGGATATTAAAAAAAGTTTCTTTTATGACTTTTTAGGATCTTATTTTGGGGGTGGAGTGACATAGACACCTCTCTCTCTTCTCTCTCCTCTTTCCTCTCTGTCTCTCTGTCTCTTTGTTCCTCTTCCCCCAACTGTGAGCTGTCACCACTTGCCAAGCTCTCTTATGCTCTTTAACCACCTCAGCTGTTAAGTATTCCAGATGCTTCAGAACATTGCCCCCTAAAGCAATCACAGATCACACTGCAATATTATGAGCACTCCACCATCAAAACGTGTGCATTTAGTACTTTAAAAGTGCAGGGAATCGCTGGGTATTCAGGACTAGAATCCTTCCTAGCATGTGTGAAGCTCTAAATTCCATTTCCAGTACCACAATAAATAAATGAATAAATAATATTTTGCGGTGTACAGTATAATGGTCCCTCAAAAGTAATCTAGGGGCAGGGGAAGAATCAACAATGTCATGAATTGCCTCCTGTTGACCTCTTTACTGGATTCCAATGATTGCTGGTTCTTTCCCATCTTCCCAAGACCTAACTTGGACCCTGCTGCTCCTTCTAAAGAAGAGTTAGTTGCTTTTCTTGGTATCATTGTGAAACGTTTAGAAGAGAGGCAACATGATATCAGAATGAACTGTACAGTCCTTAGATGTGGGTCTGATTCTGCTTGGATCTTTCATTCCAAACATCTGAAAAAAATTCAATACCTAAGGTCCGGTGACTATATTAGCTAGAAGATAATAGCCTCCATATTTTATTCAAGGAACTTAAATTAGGTTCTGAAAGGCTGGAGGGAAGAATAGGGGCGTGGTTCATATTCTCAGCTCCTTCAGCTGTGAGTGTAGCCTTGAGTACTCTAGAGAAAGATGAGCGACTGAGCTGGGGCCAGGAGCAGAATACATTTACTGTGGCTCAGCCTTTCTTCTCTGTGTCTTAATGGCCCACTTTACAACCATGGGCTCTTGCCTTAACCGCAGCAACTCTGCACTGGCTTTTCTTGCCATGAGCCGGTTTCCATTTTGAGTCTGGGCACTCTTCACTGTTGAGTCCCCTGCACCTCGCTCTTCTCTTCCTTTATCATCTCTGAGAAATCCTCTCCCTCCCCTGTGATGGGGACCCAGGTGCACTATGAATCAATGTGTGATCCCCGATGCGGTGGCATGTTACTCTAATCTTACTGCTTGGGAGCCAGAAGCAGTAAGGTTAATGCAAGTTCTAGGCCAGTGTGACCTACATGGAAATTTCCAAGCTAGCTAGGGCTGTTTAGAAAGAATATATCTTTAAAATAACAAAACACAAATTGACTGACTGATGCAAACATTCAGAAATGCCTTGAATTGTCTGAGATTGCCAAGGATAAAACCAACAGGAAATAAAGATTCTTCTTTAGGAGGACATCCTAAAATTATTTGCACAGATTTTTCTCACTAAAATGTTCACCTCATAACCAAAATAGCCAAGGCAGTGGTCCTAATGTGTACATTTTGGTCTAATTTCCCAAGAAATTTGAGTGCACACACTCCCTGTTAGACTGGTTGACAAGCATTGAAAGCCCTGTATTATCTATTTCTTATCCTGACTCTAACCTAGAGAACTAAAGAAATGTATTTAGATCATCAATCAGGACTGGAAACTACCTGAAAGAAAAACTGATTGAAAAGACTTAGCACAGGGATAAAAGTTTTAAATGACAAATAGGAGCTTTAGTCCAAAGTCAGATTGTGTAGGAGAAATCCAAAGATTTTATAGATATGTAGACATACTTCTTGTCAAACAAGCATCAATGCCAGTTGAATTAGTCTTCCCCCCCCCCCAAGGCAAAATCCTTTACTCTCTAGAGGACTTCCTTGACTGCCCAGGGTCATACATTTCATCTTGATGCCCTGGGCTGTGTCTAGTCCCCTTAGGTATGGGCAACTCACAAGGTAGCCAGGCCTCTTTTGTCAATGTGGATCTACAAACAGGTTCTTATCATAGCCATCCCTTGACCAGACAAGAGGCCTGGTGCTGTGATCAGGGTGGGGCTTTCTATGACCTTGTCATTAGAGTCCCATTCACTCTGCTGGATAGAAAGTTGGAGAACAATGTACCAAGGAAAGTAGAGATGCTGACTGGGGAGACCCAGACCAATTAATTCCCTTGTCAGTAGGCATGTTGTTTCATTGTTAATTAAGAAAAACGATGGGAGGGTGGACTGTGGTGTGCTTATGGAAGTCAGAGCCCACATTTTCAGGAATCTAGTCTTAAAGGAGCATAGTTTTAATTTTTAAAAAGTTATTTCTTTTCCCTTTGGAGATTATTGTATAATTGCATCACTTCAACTTTCCCTTTTCAGACCTCCCCACAGACCCCCTCCTCGCTCTCTTCACATTCATAGCCTCTTTTTATCATTAATTTTTGTTCAATGCATATATATGTACATTTATACATGTATTTTTAAATATTGCCTGCCATGTCTGTATAATATTATTTGTGTGTATGTTCTCAGGGCTGTTTGACCCTGAGCAGCCAGTTTGAGTTCTTCCTTGGGTTAGATCATGTCTTCAGCCCTCAGCATTTCTGAGTTGCCTGTAGTTTTTGTAAGAATGAGGTCCCGTGGGCTTTCCCTGTTACTCTGTTGGTTATCCTTGTTCAGGCGAGGTTGAGGTTTAGGTTGTCATTTTGGTGAGACTTTGTGGGTGTAATTTCTGACATCCCTGGGAGCACAATAAAATCCCCATCCTTTGGCTCTTAGAATGTTTCTGACTCTTCTTCTACACTGCTCTGAGCCTTAGGTGGGGGGTTGTTTTGTAGATGTTCTGTGGGGCTGGGATCAACCACTCTGCATTTTGATGGGTTGTGGTTTTCTTTAAGGATCTCCAACTGTTTCAGGTAGAAGCCTCCTTGATGCAGAGAAAGGAATACCTTTACCTGTGTGCAGAAGGGCAAATGTTTAAAATGTAGCTAGGGTTATGCTGGTTGAGTAAAGTGGAGGTTGTAGATTCCTCTCAAAGATTAATGACTTCACTAGACCTGTAGTGGCACACATGGCTTGGCAGTAACCAACAGCTCTCTAATTGGACACCAGAGGGAACTTGTTAATGGAAAGATAGCTAACTGCCCAAGGCTAAGATAGTTAAAAGACCAGACAATACAGCTCTCTGATACATATGTCCTGGGGGCCAGAGACCAGCCTGTATGTTATTTGATTGGTGGCTTCATCTCTGTGAGCTCCGAGGAGTCTGGGTTAGTTTATACTGTTGTTTTTCCTATGTGGTTGCCATCTGCTCCAACTTTTAATGACCAGGATTTCTGTTTTTGGAGCTATATATATATATAGACAGACTCAGATTGGCTATATCTTAAGTCATGGCATAACTAACTCATCCTAGAGCCCATCTATATTGATTTTTTAAATTTTATATTTATTTAGTGTATGTGTTATCACAAAGATAAGAAGACAACTTACAGGAGTTGGTTCTCTCCTACCATGTATGGCCCAGAGACTGAACTCAGGCCATTGATTTGGTGGCAAGTGCCTTTATCTGCTCAGCTGCCTTCTCAGTGACATATCAGCCTGTAGTGACATATCTTAGTGAGTCTCACTTGTAGGTGAATATAATACAAAGTGGCAGGAAAACAGTATAACATCTTTAAATGCTTGCAGTATAGATGGTACCTAGACCCCAGAGATGCAATTGGAATAAATATGTAGATGCTAGTCAAATAATACTAATTCAGTACAGTTGGCAGGAAAACGCTATCTGTGCATGGGGCAACTAGGGACATGAGGTTTTTAAAATTGCCTGTTACCAAGGAAATCCAAGTTGAGGCTGTGTGGAGACTAGCAGGAATATGTGATAAAGGAAATGCTGTGTCATTTGATTTGAAGCATAACATAGTGAGGGGGTTAAATGTGGGGACGGGGACGGGAAAGGTGCCTGCCACACCTGAGCCTATTCTTTCAGGCTGACCCTTGGAAGGCGCCAAGTTGACCACTTGTATGAGTGACAGTGTTTCTTACTTATATCTGACCTCCAACGAATATTACAATTTTGATGTCCTATTATTTCTAGAACTCCAAAGTTTTAGCATCACCTCTGACTTTTTCCCTTTCTTGCCACCCTGGCTAAAGTCAAGCCACATTCCCCTTAACACTTCAAGTAACACACATAGTACATGACTTCTTTGTTTCAGTCACCAACTTATCAGAATAGGGTTGCTTTCTTCCAAGTGTTATTGTAGCTTGGAATGAAATGTCTTTGTGTTACAGGAAAGATTCCTTATTGTTTCCCTTTACCTCCAGGGCCCCATGATTGTCAGAGCAGGGGATTATCTGTGATTAGTTTACCTAGAAATTACTGTTAGCAAAGCCTTTCTCCTTGTCATGCAGATCTTCCTTCTCTGTGGAAAACTTACTCTAGAGTTTGTGACTGTTTCTGGCACAGATTTATATTTATTTATTAGATTATGATATGTTTCTGGTGGCCACATTTTCACATGTGCCCAGCATTTTGCCACTAAATTTTATAGGAGGATTTCTCTATAAGAAACAAAGCAAGCTATTATGGTTTGGGTGCATGTTCTAGTTCCTCTTCTATTCCTGTGATAAGGCACCATGATCAAGGCAAGGTAGAGAAGAAAGGGTTTATTTGGGCTTATGGTTCCAGAAGGCTAGAGTCCATGATGGCAGAGCAAAGCCAAGGTGGCAGCAATAGCGATCTAAAGGCTCACATCTTGAACTGCAGACACAGAGCAGAGAAGACAAACTCTAAATGGTACAAATCATTTTACTATCAAAACTCTGCCTCCATGACATACATCCTCCAACAAGGCCACACCCCCTAAGACTTTTAAACAGCACTATCAATTGGGGACCAAGTATTCAAATGCCCAGATTATCGGTGACACACATCACTCAACCACAGTGTTCATTGCTTGTGTCCCTGTGGGTTCCTATGTCTGAGCTGGCCTTCATTGGAACAGTGGAAACATTGAGCCTATCAGTGGCTTTAGGCCATTGGCAATATGCTCTTGAAGGGATTCAGGTGAACTTGGGTCAGTTCTTGTGAGAGAGTTGTTATGAAACAGGAAGACTGGCTTGTCCCCAGTCTCTGGATTTCCATCTCACTATAAATTCTAGTAAGGTTCAGCCATCAACTTAACATAGCCCAGAGTTATTGGGAGTCCAATTTGGAAGAGTTCCTAAATGAGATTGGCCTATAGCCATGTCCATGAGGAACGGTATTGACTATTGATTGATCTGGTATGGTGGGCATTGTGGTCAGTGGACCAAGCCAGCAAGCAGCTTCTTTTCTTGGTTCTTGCCTTGGTCTCCTGCCTTGATTTCTCTCTATAATGGCTTGTGACCTAGAAATGTAAGCTGAGATAAACCCTTCCTTCCTCAACTTGTATTTAGTTATGGTGTTTATTACAATTATAGAAAAGCCAAGTAGGATACGATATAATCTCTTTTAGTTTTGTGTGTTCTTCACATGCCAGTCACCATAATGTAACACAGTTAAATGGTCCCTCATTAGAAGCCAAATCAATCAATGAGGCTACCAGTGTTGGAATTTTCATCCCTCTGAACAAGGAGGTAAACTCTGTTACAAAGTATCTAATCTTGGATTTTTTGTTATAGCAATAGAAATGAACTAGTATAGGATCTACTGCACCTTGAAATGTTTAATCCTTCAGACATTACTTTAAGCATTCCATCTTTGTTCATGTCCAGTATATTTATTCTACTTCAGTGCCTGTAACACACAGTTGTGAAAAATCAACAGAAACTTCATAGGATGATACAGATAACCCACATCTCCATAGCTCCTTTCTTTATTGAGTGACTGACATTAAGTAACTTCTCAGCTTCATCTTAATCATGAAGATAATTACATCCACTCAGTAGTATTACCATGAGGATTAGTTGAGATAAAATATGTAAAGCTCTTACCATGCTGTCTGGCACTTGAGAAATACTAGCTCCCTTTCCTTTGTTCTTCCTTTACTAACTGGTTGTTTTCACACCTGGTCATTATTGCAGGTACTGAAGTATAGACTAATAATGTACATTACTTAGGCAATGCCAGTGGTTTCTGATTTACAGAGATTACAGACCCCTGAATGAGAAATGTTCCCCATAGACTACCATATTGAAATATGTAGTCCCCAATTGGTGGCACTGTTTTGGGGAGGTTGTGGAACCCTTAGGAGGTGGGGCCTTGCAAGAGGATGTATGTCACTGGGGGAAAGGTCATGAAAGCTTGTTAACTTGTCTCATTTATAGTTTGAAATCCCTGCTTTCGGCTTGCAGTTGAAGATGTGGTCTGTCATCCTTCTGGAACAGTAAGTTAGCAAAAAATATTTCTTTCTCAAGTTGCTTTTTGGTCCATAACGACTGAAAGGTAACTAATACACTTAAGTTTGCAGATGCTGGTCCACAACGACCTAAAGGTAGTTAATACACTAAGGTTTGTGGAATGTGATGATTAGTTAGTTAAAGCCCCAGCTGAAACCAGATTTAAAAGAGAAGAAATGACAGAGGCATCCATGCTCCTCTCACCCTCAGTTTACGTGAGTTTTCTTTGGTCACTTATATGACATGGTTCAAAGATATGTCCTGAGCAGGACATCAGATATAAACACACACACCCCCCCCCTTATAAACCTAACCTGTATAAGGGGACAGGTAGAATAAGTACTTCCCTTTTTCACATACTTGGCTCTTCAGATTCACCTTTTTTTTTTTGTTACTACTCAGTTTTTTGTTTAATTTACTTTAAACTATCTCCCAATTTATAAAAACAACCAAGATTAAGGAGTCAGGTACTCATGAACGTTGTATTAGTTAAACCCATCAGATCTTCAACCCTAGTTCTCACCTCCTGCCTCTTAGAGGTGGAGTTTCTCACATATTTTAACTAATCAGCCACTAGTCTCCAAATCTCTACTCTAGAGACTGTGATTGGAAAGCATTTTTAGAGAGACAGTGCAACTCCAGGGTAGGGTACACGTGAGGCCTTAGATCTAATTCCTAAGTGCCACAGAAATATTTTAGAGATTATGTATGAATTACTTTTAAAAATTATTATTTTATGTATTTGGGTATTTTGGCTGTGTGTGTGTGTGTGTGTGTGTGTGTGTGTGTGTGTGTTTATGCTCCATGTGCCTTCCTAGAGCCAGAATAGGTCAGACAAGGGTATCAGATCCTTTCTTTGGAACTGGAGTTATAGATCATTTTGAGCCAACATGTAGGTGCTAGGAATGAAATCCTGGTTCTTTAGGAAAAGTAGCCAGTGTTTAAGCCTCTGAGCCATCTCTCTGGCCCCTATATGAACTACTTTTGAGGGGAAATGATTTCTCTTGCACCAACACTATCATCTGATGATGAGAAATAGTCACTATTTAGTGGTTACAAATTTGTATGATACAATGTTAACACTACAAACTCATTGCTATTTCTTCTTTGCAGATATTTTCTTTCTGAATGACTGTATATAGTTTTATATCATCATTTCATCTCTCCTTGGACTGTTTTCTTTGTACTATTGTTTTCTCCCCATTTGTGTTGATTTTCAGTTTTCACACTTGAGGTCCCTCTCCAAATCTAGACAAAGCTGGAAGGACTGGCCTTCCAGTCCTCTGGCTGTCAGTATGAGGAGATGAGTGGTATTTTCCTCCGGAATCTAGGCTCTGTCTCCTTAATCTGTATTGGATAATTGGATTACCCAGAGAGTTCTCTTTTAGCCTTCTGCTCAAAGTCTCAACACTTTCTTCTGTATAATACTCATTTAATCAACTTTGTTTCTCTACATCTATTTCCTGTAATCTTTGAAGAAGACACCTCAGCAAGGAGATTGTAGATTATACAACAAATTAACAAAGGTATTAGACTTTGCAGCTGCAAGAAGGATGTTACATCCTCAGAGAGTTGTAGCCCAACCCCCCCAGCTGCCTGGATCTGAGGCAACCTTGAATTATAACTTTATTCGTACTTTCTGGACTTTCTTAACTTCTATCTAGAAGCTCTGTAACACCTAATATGTAGGTTAAGTCACGGGGCATAACCCTTTCTCCCACTTGCAAGCCTGTAAGAGCAGACATTTCTTTGTGTACTGGAACTGTGCCTTTGGTCTCTATGCCTTCCTTTAGGATTCCAGCATAATAGGCAGGTGTAATTCTTCTAATAAAACTCTTATGTGAATGATAATTCTCTTCTGTACCTTTCATTTGCACGTACAACATACCTACCAAGACCTTTCCAAAATCTGTCTACAGAAAGAACCCAGAAACATGTGTTCTTTAACCAGTTATTGCTATCTTTATTGTGTTCACATAATGATGTCAAGGTCTGATCTACAGTAATATAAACTTTTTAATAGATGAAATTTGAATTTTCCAATTTCATTGTAAGATAAACAGTTGATTCACCATGATATGAACTACTATGCATTTACAATAAGGCTTATTGCCTTTTATCATGCTCTTTCTATTGAATTGTGATGTCTTGAAATTCTTAGTCAGTGGCTGTGTGTACACACATTATACACACAACCCACATACATGCACTTACACACATATACACACATGTGCCATGTTGTATATGTATATATGTTATATACTATGACTATGTACAGTTTTGATTTGTTAATGAAACCTCAGTTAGGCCCAAGGAAAACTAAGATAAAGATAATGAAAACAAAATAAAATCAAATAAAATAATAAAACAAAACACAGGTAATTACATCTGAGATCCTGCCTCAGCATGAGGGGGCTCATGAGAAAAGCAGGAACAGGAGCAGCACTAATCTAATGAAGAGTCAGTAGTGGATACAAGCTCTCCATTCTAGCGCTCTCTCTTTGCCCGAGGATTCTCACCATTCTTTCTTCTCTTTTCTTCCTTCTCCCTGCTCATTCTTGCACTTTCTCCCTTCCCACTCTTTTTCTTTCTGATACTATTTATTTCTAGATCATATACAAACCTTTCTTCTACAAAGTAAACCCATCTACCATTCATTTGTATTTTATCCTTCTTTTCATATTCAATGACTTTTCTTCTTGAGACTTTTCTTCTTGAGACATCTCTATCCTCAATGTCCCCAAGGTCACCCTGGCCAATTAATGCAGCAGTCACCATCCATCACCACTGCAGAGCATGAGGTTGCTGTCACGTACATGATTCCCACAGGGACATCCTGGCAGAGGGATGGAAACACAGGAACATTTGAAAGTAGGACCATAGTTCCCCTGCTTGCATGGATCCCACTGCTCCTTAACTTTTTAGAGCAAGAAGAAAACCCATCTATCATCTAATTTTCTAACTTTGCTTTTTCCTCTTTTTCCTTCCCCTACTATGCCCCCTGATCCTGGAGCAGACGTTTTTCTTTAACTTTATTAACTTTTTGCCTTTCTTATTACATGCTGGGGAATTCTCTGGGTATATGCCCAGGAGAGGTATAGCAGGGTCCTCCTGGAGTGTCATGTCCAGTTTTTTGAGGAACCGCCAGACTGATTTCCAAAGTGGTTGTACCATCTTACAATCCCACCAGCAGTGGAGGAGTGTTCCTCTTTCTCCACATCCTCGCCAATACCTGCTGTCTCGTGAGTTTTTAACTTTAGCCATTCTGACTGGTGTGAGGTGAAATCTCAGGGTTGTTTTCATCTGCATTTCCCTAATGGCTAATGATGTTGAGCATTTCTTAAGGTGCTTCCCCACCATCTGAAGTTCTTCAGGTGAAAATTCTTTGTTTAGGTCTGTACCCCATTTTTTAATAGGGTTATTTGGTTCCCTGGGGTCTAACTTCTTGAGTTCTTTGTATATATTGGATATTAGCCCTCTATCGGATGTAGGGTTGGTGAAGATCTTTTCCCAATTTGTTGGTTGCCGTTTTGTCCTTTTGATGGTGTCCTTTGCCTAACAGAAACTTTGTAATTTTATGAGATCCCATTTGTCAATTCTTAATCTTAGAGCATAAGCTATTGGTGTTCTGTTCAGGAACTTTTCCCCTGTGCCTATGTCCTCAAGAATGCAATAAGGACACATGCTCTACTATGTTTGTAGCAGCCTTATTTATAATAACCAGAAGCTGGAAAGAACCCAGATATCCCTCAGTGGAGGAATGGATACAGAAAATGTGGTATATATACACAATGGAGTACTATTCAGCAATTAAAAACAATGAATTCATGAATTTTTTAGGCAAATGGATGGAACTGGAAAATATCATCCTAAGGAGGTAACACAATTACAAAAGAATACACATGGAATGCAATCATTGATAAGTGGATATTAATTAGCCCTGAAGCTCTGAACACTGAAGATACAATTAGCATATCAAATGATTCCCATGAAGAAGGAAGAAGAGGGCCCTAATCCTGGAAAGGCTTGATCCAGCATTGTAGGGGAATACCAGGACAGAGAAAAGGGAGGGGGAAAGATAGGAGAATGGATGGAGAGAAGAGGACTTATGGGACATATGGGGGGGGGGACTGGGAAAGGGGAAAGCTTTTAGAATGTAAACAAAGAATATAGAAAATAAAGAAAAAAGAAAAAAGAAAAAAAGACAGAAAACCCAACTGACAAAATGATGCATGATTGGAGATAAAGATTGTCATAATTGTGTTCCAGAAAGCCAATATCCAACAAATTATGACCTTCCGGAAGCTTGGGCAATGTGCAGAAGAAGTTATTTTATTATGCTCCCAATAGTATGACTTAGGGCTGAAGGACTGTAGATTATGATGGAAAGGGCCCATGAGAACCATGATCAGAGACTGGCACTCCATGCAAGGCATATGTGCATCAAACTTCAGAATGCCATGGAGTCAAAGAAGATGTATATATGTCACAGAAGAAGCAGCACACATATGATTAAGTTGTTCATGTCAGCAGCTGTGATATTTCAGAAATCTATTTGTGATTTAAAAAAAAAAAACATGGTACTATTAAAAAAAATTTTTTTGCTTTTCTGTTTCTTTTCCTCCTTATACATTCAGCAGTGTTCTGACTGACCTATATTGTTTCATAACAGTATTTCTCCATTTCATTCACCGTTTTACATTTATCTAATTTCATTATTGAAATTTTTTATTGGTGAGAAATGTTTTTCTCCTTTTCGTTGGTTTACTCTGTTGCTCTTTTCTCCTCCCCTTGACATCATTCTTATTGATTCTTCTTCTTTTGTTGAGTCTCACATCTCTGTTCCTCTACCTTCCTTGTCTCTTTTCTGTACCATGTCCATCTACTATTCCCATGTTTATCTGAAAGGATATTAACTTCCATGGTACCCTCGGTGTTTGATCTGTAGTTTAATGATAGCGGATGATAAATTAGCAGGTTGTAGTTGACATTATGTGTATTTTCTCTACCTCCACTTTTATCCAATATACTTCAAATTATTTTAACATATTTTGTTAAAACGGTAAGACAAGAGAAAATAACAATTGGCAAAATAGAAAAAGAAGTTAAATTGCTTTGAGACAGGCTGACTCCATGATAGGTTTCAAATTGTCAGTTCAGGAGACTAGGCCCAGGCCTACGAATTGGGCAAGTCCAGGCAAGCCTAGGCAAGGCAAGTCAGTTACAAAAACAAAAACAAAAACAAAAACAAACAAAAAAACCAAAAACAACAAAACAAAACAAAAAACCCTCCAGGTTTCAGGCAGCTAGTTAGAATTTTCCCCTTCTATCAGAAGCTGCCCTGCCACCTAGCTTTAAGCAAAGCCAAGTCAGCAACACTTTCCTGACTTCCTCAGCAAGAGTTTTCAGGCCCCCATGCCCCAGTAATAGTTCTGGAATGTCCTGAGAGATGCAGAAAGATAGAGGTCACCTACCCCACATTTCCCCTAATATGCTTTAAATCAGGCCTTTGAGCTCACTTGGTTGTCTCCATCTTGGAATGAGAGACCCCTACATGCTGGACTTTTGCTGAATGAAACACTTTTTGCTTTTGCTTACTACTTGAATCTGGGGTATCATTCTTCTGTAAACAATGGACCATTATAGTCTCTACTGTAAATAATAGGATATTCAGTTAAACCGTGAATTCCTATGGAAATCTAAAATGCCTTAACTAGTCAAATCAATTTTTAGCAGAAAATACAATTCCAAAGGTTTAACAATAAATAATATCAAGTTATATTACAGAGTTATAATAACAAAACAGCCAGGTAGTAACACAAAAAAGAATGTGTAGACCAATGGATATAAAAGAACCCAGAAATTAACCTAAATAGCTATGGCTACCTGATTTTTGACATCAGTACATGTAAAAATACCCATTAATGAAATGAGTATTTCTTTAATAAATTGAGCTGAGGAGACTGGATTTCTAGATGTAGAAGAGTGAAACTAGATTTGTATTTCCTCACCCTGCAGAATTATCTATTGAAAGTGGATCAAGTACTTCAACGTAAGATGTTGAGGAATGGTCTGGTGCTGCTTGTATTCATATGCTAAATTCTGTACCTCCAGATCTGGTTGCCACAAAAAGGCCCATGTATACCAGCCTTTGTTGTATAAACCTTACTCCTCAATTAAAACAATATTGGTTAAATAAAGCTGGCAACAACCAATCACTTGGGAGGAATAGAGAGAGGTGAAGTTGAAGTTACCAGGTTGCGTGGTCTCACTCAAGTAGAGACAAAAAAGGAGGAGGAAGGAAAAAAAGGAGAGAGAGAAAGAGAAGGAGTGCAGAGGAGGTGGAGACAGAACAGGAGGTCCCCATTAGCCATGATACATGCAGCATGTACCCTGAGTGCAATACCTCCCCAGGACAGCAGACTGCTGGAACAGAAATAACTCAGATTCAAACAGCAGAGCCAGTCTAGTCTTTGAGTGACCCCTTAGTAATTGTGTAGAGCATAATAAATTATTGTTTGAGTCTCATTCATTTGAAGCTAGATGGAAATAAGCATAATTCATATTAATTTACACTAACGGATGAAAACTTGAAATTGTTAGAGGAAGCATAGCAAAAATATTTCATTATAAAGTTATAGGCATTTTTTTTCTCAAAAAGATTCTAGTTGCTCAGGAAATAATTCTCAGAACTGACAAATGGGAATACATGAAATTAAAATTCTTCTGCAAAGTAAAGGAGATAACAACAACAACAACAACAACAATAAAATACCCCCCCCCCCAACTAAAAAAACAAAAAACAATCCAGTAGTATGAAAAGAACCTACAGCATGGGCAAAAAATACCTTTCTAAAGTATACATAAGTCAGGTGATATATGTGTAGTTATATAAAGAATTATGGGAGGAGTCCATAGGGTCAGAGGCCAAGACAGGGGTGTGATTAAATAAAGGGGCGGCGGCGGCGGCGGCGGCGGCGGTAGCAGTGGCTGCTCCAGCTGAAGGGCCATCAGCAGTGGAACCAAGGCGACACAGGGTCCAGTTAGGCCCTGCGCCCACGACCACTGACCTTCGCTGACCAGCCGGGCGGCAAGCAACTGCGGTTCTGCGGAGCCTTTCGCTGCACGGAAGCCACTTCAGAACTCGGCTGCCCGCCAGTCAGGAGAGACTCACCGCCATCTTGATCCCGGGCTCCAGAGATCAGTCAGACTGAGGTACACAAACATAATCCTAGGCCCAACACCGCAGGGGTCTGAGCCAGACGGGCGTTGGCCTGCACCCAGGCCCTGGGCTGTTCGAGTGGCCATCGGGGCGCCAACCCAGCCAGGAGTTTTTTTTTTTTTGCCCCGGCCGGTGCACGCGCCGCCATTTTGCCTACAGGAGCCAGAGTGCTCGGGAGGGCAGAGACTGCTAACAAGCGTAGCCTGAGGCTAACAAAACGGGGGTCTAGGCCCCAAAAGGCACAGGACTGACCCCAAGAACTGGGCGGCTTGGTGGGCCATCTGTGTGTCAACCAGCCCAGGAGGTTATTAGCACAACAGACTCTCCCGGTGCTTTCGCGGAGCGCGGACGCGCACGCCCGCCATCCGGGTCACCTGGCGGACCCAAATAACAGACATAGCCCTAGGGGAACTTTGCTAGGACCTTGGCCTCCCAGGCGTTTGCCTGGACTCAGGGCCCAGGCGACAAGGCTAACCTAGTGTGCGCCAGCCCGGTTGGGGAAATCGGCTGCCCAGCGGAGTGAGCGGAGCACAGGGGAGGTCACAGCAACATTCACCTTCGGAGCTCCCTGGGGGTGCACACGGGTTCCACCTGGTCCACAGACACAATCTGGGGCAAGGCCTCAGGCAGAAGCCCCCAGCTCAAATCTCTCCGCTTCAGATCAGCCTGGGTGGCCGCCACATCTCCAGGTCCCTCAAGAGGCTAGTGGGGGCTTCCGGGCGGCCAGCTGGGAGAAGTCGGTGTGCTCCGATAAATCCTGCGGGCCCCAGCGGGAGCCTTCAGGTGCCTGCTTTGGGATCTGAACAGCCTGGAAAACAGCACCCTGTCTACAGGCAGTGCAGAGTGTAAGCTGTGCACCAGAGGCCAACGGGGAAGGGGCAGCTTGCACTGGTGAGTCCAGCACTGACAAGACCAAGTAACACCAGTGAGAGCTAGATGGCAAAAGGCAAACGCAGAAACATCACTAACAGAAATCAAGGCAATATGGCAACATCTGAACCAAATTCTCCTCTACCAGCAAGTCCTGGATACCCCATCACACCAGTAAAACAAGATTTGGATTTAAAATCACTGGTCATGATGCTGGTACAGGAACACATGAAGGTCATTGAGGAGAAAATGGATCAAAAGTTAGAAGCCCTTGCAAGGGAAACACAAAAATCATTGAAAGAAATCCAGGAGAATACAAAAGCCAACAAGGAGGAAATGCAAAAAACACTTAAAGAAATACAGGAGAACTTTGCTCAACAGGCTGAGGTCATGAAAGACGAAACACAAAAATCTCTTAAAGAAATACAGGAGAACTTTGGTCAACAGGCTGAGCTCATGAAAGAGGAAACACAAAAATCTCTTAAAGAATTACAGGAAAACACAAACATGCAAGGGAAGGAGCTAAGCAAAACCATCCAGGATCTAAAATCAGAAGTAGAAACAACTAAGAAAACTCAAAGGGAGACAACTTTGGAGATAGAAAGCCTTGGGAAGAAATCAGGGGACAGAGATGCAAATATCAACAACAGAATACAAGAGATAGAAGAAAGAATCTCAGATGCTGAAGATTCCATAGAAACCATGGACTCAACAGTTAAAGAAAATGCAAAGTGCAAAAAGCTTGTAACCCAAAATATCCAGGAAATCCAGGACACAATGAGAAGACCAAACCTAAGGATTATAGGCATAGATGAGAGTGAAGATTTACAACTTAAAGGGCCAGCAAATATCTTCAATAAAATTATGGAAGAAAACTTCCCTAACCTAAAGAGAGAGATGCCCATGAATATACAAGAAGCCTACAGAACTCCAAACAGACTGGACCAGAACAGAAATACTTCCCGTCACATAATAATCAAAACACCAAATGTTCTAAACAAAGAAAGAATACTAAAGGCAGTAAGAGAAAAAGGCCAAGTAACATATAAAGGAAGACCTATCAGAATCACAGCAGACTTTTCACCTGAGACTATGAAGGCTAGAAGGTCCTGGGCAGATCTCATGCAGACTCTAAGAGAACACAAATGCCAACCAAAACTACTATATCCAGCAAAACTCTCAATCACCATAGATGGAGAAACTAAGATATTTCACGACAAAACCAAGTTCACCCAATATCTATCCACAAACCCAGCCCTAAAAAGGATAATAGGAGGACAACACCAATACAAGGAGGGAAACTCCACCCTGAAAAAAGCAAGATAGTAACCTTTCATCAAACCCAAATAAGTTAAGCAATCAAATTTAAAAAATAACGTCAAAAATGATAGGAAGTAACAATCACTACTCCTTAATATCTCTTAACATCAATGGACTCAATGCCCCAATAAAAAGACACAGACTAACTGACTGGATACGTAAACAGGACCCTACATTTTGCTGCTTACAGGAAACACACCTAAGGGTCAAAGACAAACACTACCTTAGAGTAAAAGGCTGGAAGACAATTTTACAAGCAAATGGTCTCAGGAAACAAGCTGGAGTAGCCATTTTAATATCAGATAAAATTGACTTTCAACCCAAAGTCATCAAAAGAGACTCTGAGGGACACTTCTTGCTGGTCAAAGGAAAAATACAACAAGAAGAACTCTCAATCCTGAACATCTATGCTCCAAATGCAAGGGCACCCTCTTTCATAAAAGAAACTTTATTAAAACTCAAAGCACACATTGCACCTAACACAATAATTGTTGGTGACTTCAACACTGCACTTTCCTCAATGGACCGATCAGGAAAACAGAAACTAAACAAGGACACAATGAAACTAATTGAAGCTTTGGACCAATTAGATTTAACTGATATATATAGAACATTCTATCCTAAAACAAAAGAATATACCTTTTTTTCAGCACCTCATGGTACCTTCTCCAAAATCGACCATATAATTGGTCACAAGACAGACCTCAACAAATATAAAAAGATAGAACTAATCCCATGCCTCCTATCTGATCACTATGGAGTAAAAGTGGTCTTCAATAGCAACAGAAACAACAGAAAACCCACAAACACGTGGAGATTGAACAATACTCTACTCAATGACACCTTGGTCAAGGAAGAAATAAAGAAAGAAATTAAAGACTTTTTAGAACACAATGAAAATGAAAACACAACATACCCAAATCTATGGGACACAATGAAAGCAGTGCTAAGAGGAAAACTCATAGCCCTGAGTGCCTCCAAAAAGAAAATGGAGAGAGCATACATTACCAACTTAATGACACACCTGAAAGCCCTAGAACAAAAAGAAGCTATTTCACCCAGGAGGAGTAGAAGGCAGGAAATCATCAAACTCAGGGCCGAAATCAATCAAGTAGAAACAAAGAGAACCATACAAAAAATCAACAAAACTAGGAGCTGGTTCTTTGAGAAAATCAACAAGATAGATAAACCCTTAGCCAGACTGACCAAAGGGCACAGAGAAAGTATCCAAATTAACAAACTTAGAAATGAAAAGGGAGACATAACAACGGAAACTGAGGAAATCCAAAAAATCATCAGATCCTACTACAAGAGCCTGTACTCAACACAACTGGAGAATCTGGAGGAAATGGACAATTTCCTTGACAGATACCAAATACCAAAATTAAATCAGGACCAACTAGACCATCTAAACAGTCCCATAAAGCCTAAAGAAATAGAAGGAGTCATAGAAAGTCTTCCAACCAAAAAAAGCACAGGACCAGATGGTTTCAGTGCAGAATTCTACCAGACCTTCAAAGAAGAGTTAACACCAATACTCTTCAAACTATTCCACAAAATAGAAACAGAAGGAACACTACCCAATTCCTTCTACGAAGCCACAATTACGCTGATACCAAAGCCACACAAAGATCCAACAAAGAAAGAGAACTTCAGACCAATTTCCCTTATGAACATCGATGCAAAAATACTCAACAAAATTCTTGCCAACCGAATCCAAGAACACATCAAAACGATCATCCACCATGATCAAGTAGGCTTTATCCCGGGAATGCAGGGTTGGTTCAATATACGGAAATCCATCAATACAATCCACTACATAAACAAACTCAAAGAACAAAATCATATGGTCATTTCATTGGATGCTGAAAAAGCATTTGACAAAATTCAGCATCCTTTCATGCTTAAAGTCTTGGAGAGAACAGGAATTCAAGGCCCATACCTAAACATAGTAAAAGCAATATACAGCAAACCGGTAGCCAGCATCAAACTAAACGGAGAGAAACTTGAAGCAATCCCACTGAAATCAGGGACCAGACAAGGCTGCCCCCTTTCTCCTTATCTTTTCAATATTGTACTTGAGGTACTAGCTCGGGCAATTCGACAACATAAGGAGGTCAAAGGGATACAAATTGGAAAGGAGGAAGTCAAACTATCATTATTTGCAGACGACATGATCGTCTACCTAAGTGACCCAAAGAACTCCACTAGAGAGCTCCTACAGCTGATAAACAACTTCAGCAAAGTGGCAGGTTACAAAATCAACTCAAGCAAATCAGTGGCCTTCCTATACTCAAAGGATAAGCAGGCTGAGAAAGAAATTAGGGAAATGACCCCCTTCACAATAGCCACAAACAGTATAAAGTATCTTGGGGTGACTCTTACCAAACATGCGAAAGATCTGTATGGCAAGAACTTCAAGACTCTGAAGAAGGAAATGGAAGAAGACCTCAAAAAATGGGAAAACCTCCCATGCTCATGGATCGGTAGAATCAATATAGTTAAAATGGCCATTTTGCCTAAAGCACTATACAGATTCAATGCAATACCCATCAAAATCCCAACTCAATTCTTCACAGAGTTAGAAAGAGCAATTATCAAATTCATCTGGAACAACAAAAAACCCAGGATAGCTAAAACTATTCTCAGCAACAAAAGAAAATCTGGGGGAATCAGTATCCCTGACCTCAAGCAATACTACAGAGCCATAGTGTTAAAAACTGCATGGTATTGGTACAGTGACAGGCAGGAGGATCAATGGAACAGGATTGAAGATCCAGAAATGAACCCACACACCTATGGCCACTTGATCCTCGACAAAGAGGCTGAAAACATCCAATGGAAAAAAGATAGCCTTTTCAACAAATGGTGCTGGTTCAACTGGAGGTCAGCATGCAGAAGAATGCGAATTGATCCATCCTTGTCTCCTTGTACTAAGCTCAAATCCAAATGGATCAAGGACCTCCACATAAAGCCAGACACTCTGAAGCTAATAGAAAAGAAACTGGGGAAGACCCTTGAGGACATCGGTACAGGGAGAAAGTTTCTGAACAGAACACCAATGGCGTATGCTCTAAGAGCAAGAATTGACAAATGGGACCTCATAAGGTTACAGAGTTTCTGTAAGGCAAAGGACACCGTCAAGAGGACAGATCGGCAACCAACAAATTGGGAAAAGATCTTCACCAATCCTACATCAGATAGAGGGCTAATATCCAATATATATAAAGAACTCAAGAAGTTAGACTCCAGAAAACCGAACAACCCTATTAAAAAATGGGGTACAGAGTTAAACAAAGAATTCTCACCTGAAGAACTTCGGATGGCGGAGAAGCATCTTAAAAAATGCTCCACTTCATTAGTCATTAGGGAAATGCAAATCAAAACAACCCTAAGATTTCATCTTACACCAGTCAGAATGGCTAAGATTAAAAATTCAGGAGACAGCAGGTGTTGGAGAGGGTGCGGAGAAAGAGGAACACTCCTCCACTGCTGGTGGGGTTGCAAATTGGTACAACCACTCTGGAAAGCAGTCTGGCGGTTCCTCCGAAAACTGGGCACCTCACTTCCAGAAGATCCTGCTATACCACTCCTGGGCATATACCCAGAGGATTCCCCACCATGTAATAAGGATACATGCTCTACTATGTTCATAGCAGCCCTATTTATAATTGCCAGATGCTGGAAAGAACCCAGGTATCCCTCAACAGAAGAGTGGATACAAAAAATGTGGTATATCTACACAATGGAGTACTATTCAGCCATTAGAAACAATGAATTCATGAAATTCTTAGGCAAATGGATGGAGCTAGAGAACATCATACTAAGTGAGGTAACCCAGACTCAAAAGGTGAATCATGGTATGCACTCACTAATAAGTGGTTATTAACCTAGAAAACTGGAATACCCAAAACATAATCCACACATCAAATGAGATACAAGAAGAAAGCAGGAGTGGTCCCTGGTTCTGGAAAGACTCAGTGAAACAGTATTTGGCAAAACCAGAACGGGGAACTGGGAAGGGGTGGGAGGGAGGACAGGGGAAGAGAAGGGGGCTTACGGGACTTTCGGGGAGTGGGGGGGGCTAGAAAAGGGGAAATCATTTGAAATGTAAATAAATTATATCAAATAAAAAAAAAAGACAAAAAAAAAAAAAAAAAAAAAAAAAAAAAAAAAAAGAATTATAAAAATTAAATGCAAAAAAGCCAAACCATGCAATTTAAAGATAGGCCAGCAAATTGAATGCATAATTCTCAAAAGAAGAGAAACAAATTGCTGAGAATACTTGAAAAAGTGTTCAGCATCCTTAGCCATCAAGGAGATGCAAATTTCAACTGCTTTGAGATAGATTCCATCTTGCTAGTCAGAATGGCTGTCATCAAGAAAACACAGGACAACGAATTTGGTGAGGATGCCAAAGAGGAAAACTTGTTTACTGAGGTGGGAATAGAGATGTACCACCGCCGCTGTAGAAATCAGCATGGCGGTTCCTCAAAGCACTAAAAATAGAGCTGCCATATGTCTGCCTCTGCCACTCGGGTACATACCTAAAGGAATCGACATCAACATACTACAGAAATATTTGCACCTGTTTAGAGACTTAGCATTCACACCAGCCAGGAAATGGAGCCTGCCTACATGCCCATCAACAGATGAATATAGGAAATCTGATATGTGTACATAATGGAATTTTATGAAATCATACAGAAAAATGAAATCATGACATTTTTAGGAAAGTGGATATGTCTTGAAGGCATTATGTTGAATAGAACAAGCCAAACTTAGAAAGGCAAATGCATGTTTCTCTTATTGTCGATACTATGTTTATATGTGGATAAACACACACACACACACACACACACACACACACCTACACACATACACACACACACACACACACACACACACACACACATATATATGTTTATATATGTATCTGTCACAAAACTAGGAAGGGCATGATGGGAAAGAAGAGTTCTTAAACAAGCTGGGAAGAGAAATGAGAAATAGAGATAACAAGGAAAGAGACTTGGAGGTTAACTAGGAAAAGGAGCAGAACCAGCTCAAGAGATGTCCTGCGCTACCGCCTGCAAGAGCCTTGCTATTCCCTCAGTCTGAGGCATTGTGGTCTTTAACATCATCATGTTAATGCCAACAATGCATATTTACTCAGGAATTCATGTGCTTCCCAGTCTTGACTGGGGTTACAGGAGATAAAGAAAGTCTGGGATAGAGTAGGATGGTTCTGATGGAGCAGTACCAGCAGCTTTGAAACTCAGTGTGATTGTATGCAGCTGAATGAGGAGGGGAGAAATCTTACGATACAATCCTCCAGGAGGAAGAAGCCGTGGTTGATTCTTTCTGCACACACTGTCAACAATTAGATCACCAGAAGACCATGTCATTCACCTTTGCCTTACCCAACCACCTGTGCCTAACCCAGAGAAGGCCATGCCATTCCCCCGAGTCTGAGGTATTTTGGTCTTCCACATGGCTTTGCTAATGTCAACACATTTACACAGTACTTCATCTGCTCCCTATGGTTCTGATGAATTCTTTTTGTCAACTTGACATCATCTAAACTGAGAAGACGACACCTCAACTGAGAAAATGCACCCCTAATATTGGCAAGCCTGTGGGACATTTTCTTGATTGGTGATTGATGTGGAAGGGCCCAGCCCAGTGTGGCTCTTGACATCCCTGAGCAGGTGACTCTGGGATATATAAGAAAGCAAATTGTGTAAACCCTTAAGACTGTTCCTAATGGCCTCTGCCCCAATTTTTGTCTTCAGATTCCTGCCCTGACTTCTCTTAATGATGGACCATGATCTGAGAGATGTAAGGTGAAGTAAACCAGTTCGTCTCTCTTTACTTTTGGTTAAAATACTTTATCGCTGTGATAAACCGAGTTAAGCCAGGAAGAAAGAGGACAAGCTGACGGATCATGAGGGAGGAAAACAAACGAGAAAAAACACAATGATGCACATGTATGACGATGCCATGTATGATGATGCCATGTATGACCACGCCATGAGGAGACTCATTAATCTGTAATCTACGTTAAACCATGGAAAAGCAGTATTCATTTTTGTAAACATGAATATAACCAAACTTCTCAAAATAACAATACATTCGTATATCTAACCCTTCCTGTATTTGTACATCTCTTCCAAAGTCACATTAACCCAGAGAGACAGGACCGTAAGTCATCTTCCTTCCTCAGATAATTACTTATTTCATCCAAAGTAACATTGATTGGATTTTGCTCATGGATTTGAGCTAGACAATCGATTCCTTCTCCCTCATTGAGAGTTCTAATGCCAATAGTGGCTCTGTATCATGCCTTTTGAGTTAATTGGTGGGGTTTTTTTCCCTAGAGAATGTTGGCAATGTTGTCACATGAAATTTCACTCAGTACTGTCTACAGGGTTTTACTGTTGTACAGACACATCACTGTAGTTTAGAAAACCAGACAGACACAGATCCCTTGAAGCTGACTGACATATAACAATGGAAGGGAATGACACAAAAGCATTCCTTCCACCCTTATCTTTTCTGATAAATTATAAAATAATAATACTCTGCCTTGAATTTCAGTGGCAAAAATAACAAAGCCGCCCTTCCCTTCTACAGAATTGCTAACACTGGCTAGCAACTCACTGCTGAGCTCCTTTTATGGACAGGAAGACCTCTTTAACCCCAAAATAACATAAAGGAAATATCAGAATAAATATCAAGAAAATAAGAAAACTTTGGGAAGCACAAGGGTGAAGATTTCCTCATTTTGTACTTGACAGAGCCCAAAGGAAAAAGAGCTCAGATAAATTTGTCACCGAGAAGAAGGACAAGCAAATTGACGAGCAGATGAAGAAGGCATTCTCCAAAAGACAGGAGATGTCAATTTTTAAAAAGTGCTTCAGTTGAAGTTTAGGTCATCATTAAATAAAAACAGTGAACATTTGTCCCTAGTAACTGTTGTGGAAATGGGTTAATGGGTGACTTTTGTCCAATACACAAGTTGAAGAAGTCTGAATAATTGTGATGAACTCCAAGCTAGTCTTGAGACAATTTCCCCCATGGTGTTCAGCCTTGCCAGACATGGCTGCCCAGTGGAGAGATATAAACAGGTCAAACGTGGAGGGATTATGGCCCAGAGGACTTTCTCTAAGTTAAACATGGATTTGTTGAAACTATGAGATTGCAAATGTTGTGGGTCAGGAAGGGAGAGGACTTAGGGGAATAAATGTAATATTTCTAAGGGGATACCATGTGTTTTCAGAATATTTTATATCTTGGTGTTTAGCTAATAAGAAGAAAGAATATTTGATATTTTTGAAGATAAAACACAAGCAGTAGCTGAGAGACTAGCCTCTACTTTTACTTGTTTTGAAGTTCATCATTTCCCATTTTTAGAAAAGCGACCCATGGGTTATACAGAAATGACATTTCCTGCAGGAAAGGAGTCACATCGATCTGATCATCGCTTTCTAAATAATGCATATTAACAGCATGAAACAAAGCATGCTGTGCTCTGTGCTTCTTGGCAACAGAAACTATAAAAATTGTCCTTGTGCGAATTGTTAAAACTGACACTTAGGAGCGGAATAACAGACAGAAGCCAAGCAGCCCATAAAAGTGCAGAGGCACAAAATATGATTTGTTCCACACCTATAAATTATCAGATTTAAGGCAAATATTAACTACTTGAATGTTTAAATAGAAGACTGTCAAAGCAAATGCAAACAGATATGCAAAGATAGGGTCAAATATCAATTTATTCAAAGAGGGAAAACCAAAACCCACTACTGCGCAAACAAAGCAATCTGTGTCCCCCTTGTAAATTTTCTATTTTGTAGAGGACTCTATTGAGTATGTCACAGGTTAAGTGGATGAGACTTTGTTTAATAGTAGACATAGCCAATTCCATATGTGGATGTGTAATGGTTCCCTTCCCTGTTCTCTCCTTAGATGAGATGGAAGATCTATGGTGGGATCAGCAACACTGACACTGGTATCTTTGAGAAAATTATTCACTATAGGAATTAGATTGCTTTAAAGTTCCATGACAGCCCTAAACAAACAGAAATGTTGAAAACATCTCCTTTCTCTTACTATTCAGCCCCGGTGATCAGTGAGAAGCTATTTTATAAAAGGGACCAGCTCTCACACCGGATAGGATAAGACAAGTATAGCATCTTATAATTAGGTATGTGTCACTATTGTCGGTGGCATGAACCTGGGAGAGCAGAGCCTAAAATTGAGGCAGACTAAAACCTCATGTAATAACCAGCTTTATTCAGAGCATTAGACTATTTATATTTGGAGGATTTTTGGAGGTTTAAGAAAGGTCACATGAGCAAAATTAATATAAGTTTAGAATATATCCAGTCTTGAGGACAACTCCTGCTTGGAAACATCATCTGCGTGGTAAGAAAATGTGTAATCTGAGTCATAAAGTCCTACAATGTGAGGAGATATGGAGAAAGCGATGCAGTAAGTTTATAGCCTATGATTTGATTAGTCCATCCAGAGGACTTCTGTGGTAGGGAGTGCTCAGGCCCCTTGAGTTCTGGCTCTGGCTTGCCTCTGGGCCTCTGGCCCACCATCTGTCACGCATTCTTCACCAAAGCTTTGAGAACTGTGCACAGTGCTCAGTCATGTCCTACGTTCTTGCCAGAAAGAACATTTACCCCCTTACCTTTTCCCTTGCTAGCTGTCAGTGGGTTGAAATCTCAAGTCCTGCTCAGTTAGGACAGCTAAGAGGACAGATTGTCTCATCAAGTCCCCCAGAGTCCCTCTGTAGATGCAAGTCCCTCTGTAACCATCTGTCTCCTGGCTAAACTCTCTGGTGAGGCTGCAAACATATTTGTTCTTCTAGTCATTCATTTGTTAAAGAAGTATTCAACTTCCTAAGCATGCTACAAACAGCCCTTAGTATTCAACAGTGAACCAGATAATATAGTCCCTATTCTCATAGACTTCCAATATAAAGAAAGGTCCTGAAACCTGGTGCCCAAAAGTATCCCTGATATTAAGGGTTAACACAAATGGAATAGTTCTCTTTATAGGATTTTTTAAAAAGATTTATTTATTTATTTTATGTATATGAGCACACCATTGCTCTCTTCAGAGACATCAGAAGAGGGCATCAGATTTCATTGTAGATGGTTATGAGCCGCCATGTGGTTGCTGGGAATTAACCTCAGGACCTACGGAAGAGCGGTCGGTGCTCTTTGCTAAGTCATCTCACCAGCCCACTTTGGAATCACAAAAAGCCAAACCTAGTGCTTGAAAAGTATTACTCAGAAAATCAATAGGCCACTTGCAACTAAAAAACTTAACTTATAAGCAAAGGTTTCAGGTACAAGTGAACAGCCAGGGAGCCTACTGTTTCCACAATGCTGCCAGCAATTTAGGCTCTTTCAACTTCCAGCCACTTTGAATAGGTAGCTTTTATTGATCCATCTCATAGGACAAGTGACTGGTCCACCCTCAGCATCATGCAGCATCTTAGGCTAAGCAAATCTGCCTCCTCTGGGGGATTCCCTTGAGCTCTGCTTATGTTTCATGCAGTACCATACTACCTCCATAAGAAGGGCAGAAAAGTATATTTACACTTCAAACTCTGCACACACTGTTAACACAGACAGCACTGAGATTCTACTTACTAAAAAGGGAGAACAAAGAGTTGATGGATAGACAGCCTGCAGTGTGCTGTATAGACAAATCACTGTTACAAGCCATTTTTATCCTTGTTTGCTGATACATATTACATAGGCAATTTCTAACTCTGGATTGACCGATGCTATGAAAATGTTCATTTTTATGTTTATTGAATATAAGTCACATTGTATTGACTCAGGCTGAGGTTGCAAAATGGTTTCTGAATGCTCATTTGCTCTAGGTGTGCTCCATGGAATACTGAACATCTAAGGATTATACTGTAGGCGCAAACTCCAGAAGTACTGGAAGAGTCTAACTCCTCCGACAGCTGGGGGAAGCCTTACCTTTTTACCAAGTGGTGAAGATTAAGAAACATATCTCAAAAGGTACAGAATGTAACTGCCCATAAGTACACCGACCGAGTTACCTGGAAGGGAAGCAGGGGATGCATGGGAAGGCGGTGAGAGAAGAAGGAGACCAAGACAACAGTTACTGATCAAGGTCCCAAGGTTTAATGGAGAACTGGGAATTTAAAGTTTCAGGGGAGACCCCTCCCCCAAATTCCAAGGTCTGTTCAGGAGAACAGGTCTGACTGCTCAGTGGACAGGTGTTGGCTCCACCACTCAGGTGGCTGGGTGGGTCACCTGCTTAATTTAGGAATTTGTAGATCTGGAGGGACAATGAACTTCACCTTGGTCTGAGAGAGCTCTACCCTAGGTGTGTGTGAGTGTGTGGGGGATTATGGCTACCACAGGTCTGTAATTCCTGCCCAAGGGCTGGAAGGGGAAGGTACAACAGAAGACAGCAATCAGAAAAACAAATATCATGGGTCTAATTCCAACTTAAAAAAAAAAAAAGAAGAAACAATTTCTATGGAAACCTCGGGTTTTAAATCATACAGGCCAGGATCATATTCCCCACGAGTGTTAAGTTGGCTGGATTGAAGGACTCCTGGAGAATTGGCAAGGCAATGTTTTGCAGCTTATATATGAGGATATTCTCGGTGGAGGTTCGTGGATAGGACATTGAATCAAAAAGGACAGGTTCATCCTCAATGTGGGGTAGGATAATCATCTATTCAACCAGGGTTCCAGATGGGGCAGGAGAGCAGAAGTGTGGGGAGGTGGGGACAGTCTCTCTGGTTCTTCCTTAGTGGTGTGCATTTCCGCCCATTGCTGCAGGTTGCAGGACTTTTACCCCGTGAGCTCTGGACTCATACTGGCATTCTCCAGAAGATAACAGGACTTGGTGTGTACCACATGGTGAGCATCACCGCTTGACAGAGTTCCGGCACACTGACATCTGAGGATCACAGTCAGCATCCTTTGCTGTCATCTTTTATGATTCTTGCTATGTGTTATGGGAGCGTCCATGTGCTTTTTCCCTTTAGGAAATTGTATGTGGGGTTTGGTAGAGGTAGGCTCTGTGAACAAAATAATTATTTGGGGAAAAAAATCTCTTCCACTGCGGAACCATATAGCCTGATAACTCTGCCTGTTCCTACACCAGAGTCTCCGTGTTGCCCCCGTTTGCACCAAGAATAGAGAAGTTTAAGATTTATGGTTTCAGAAACTTTGAGGTACTTACACCTGGTCCTAAGGATGAAAACATAATCTAGAGAAAAAATGAGCCCAGACTCAGAGTTTGAGGCCTTGACAGTTAGGGGCAAGAGTTCAGTTAATAACTATAGAGTAGTGCTCACGATTGGCTTCCTCAGTACCTGACATATAGGATGATCGGCAAGACCTGGTGTGCCCCACGAGGAACAGATTCTGTTAAGAAGTTAGACAGGCATGATCCATACCGAAGCATACATTGAAGAAGAATGGTATGGGATATTGGAAAATGATCACTTCCCATTGGGGAGTGTATGAGAAGAACAGGCCCATATTGTAAGACTGAAGCACACAGGAATATGGTTAGGACACAGCTCAGTGCTTGCTGTGCTACATGGTACAAACACTGCATTATGCCCCTGAGAAATGAAATTGCTCTTGAGGGTTTGTTTCTCAGGACTTAATGTCTGGCACCTCCTGACCACAAAGGCTGAAAGCCTTCAGGAGAAAATGTAAAGGGGTACCTAGTGGGGTTGCTGAATCTTGAAAGCAATAGAAACTTATGTGCTGCCTAAACTCACTGCTTTTGCTTCAAAGAAAAATACTGTAATAAATTTAATTACCTATTTCATTCTTGATGTTGAAAAATAGAACTAAAATGTGTTTTCAAAACAATCTGTGAAAAGATCACATATCTCTTGGGAACATCAAATCTTTCATCATTACCTGTGATTTAGCTATTATGCAAATATAAAGTATAAAAGATGTAGCTTTTTTTTTCAATATATACATGAACTATCATGATTTGCCCCCAGATTCTGTCAGTCTCCTTCTGTCACTGACTCCATACCTCCTCTTTGAGACCTAAACCCTGCTGAAGCTGGATTCCAGCAAGGCCTTTATCTGACACGAGTCCATATTTAAGTTCTTCTGACTTTTAGGTTTTAGGCTTCTTGGAGTGAGCTTTTACCTGATTCTCTTGCAGACAGAACTTTTCAACCTCTTGGGATTGATTACAAGAGCCAGTTTCCTTCACACACACACACACACACCAACACAGTGAGTGAGGTAAGGGGAGTGGGGTGAGTATGTCTCAGAACTTTGCCTAATTCAGATTTTAATAGCAAGAGTGAGTTTATGGGCATAGAACTTTAACTTGTTCAAATAATGTCCCCTATTTGGTTTAGAAAGTTCTGGAACTAACTTTTATTAAGCATAAGAATGCTTTTGGTGCCACTAAGTATAGTGTACACCCAGCGTCTATGATGCAAACCACTTACATGCCATATGAACTGATTTATTTCTATTGATATAATTATCAGCATAGTTATAATATAATTAATTGATTATAATTAGTATCATCAATAGATTAGATTAGGAGATACCTAGGAGATCATCGAAGCACCTTCTGAGGGTATCTGAGATTATTTCCAGAGGAGACAAGACCATGAGGGCTTGGACGTGTCAGTGGGTTAATATATTAGTACGTCAAAATATGAATGAATTACTGAGAGGAGGTGCAGTGTGAGAGGGAAGCCCAGCTGGAGGAGGTAGGACACTGCAGGCATGTCTTTGATGGACATATCATGCCCCTGACTCCTTCCTGGGACCCATTACCCTCTCTACCTCCCAGATGCCTTGAGATGAAAAGTTCTCCCACCATTCACCTCCTCCAGGATGCTCTGCCTTGTCAGATGCTCTGCCTCATTACTAACAGTGGGCCCAGCCAACTACAGCCGTGACCTCTGCTAACAAACCACAAAAGTTCCCTTCTCTGAAGTGGATTTTCACAAGTATTCAGTCACAGTGATGAAAATCCGATGAACATGGGATGCACTGATCCTCCATTTATCTCTGGATCAGTGCATTATTTACATTTCTATCACCTAGTAAAGGCCTTCAAGTTCATGGAGCATAAGCAACCACCCAGATTATTTTGTAACACAATATTGCATGGTTAAAATGATAAAATAAATGTAATTAAAATGGATTTTCCCCCCTCAGTGCTGGTTAGGAGCCCAGAGCTTTACACTTTCAAGGCTAGCACTCCCCCTCTCAGATAAATCCTCTAACCCCAGAGACATCTTTTTCAGTTGACATACTGATTCAGATACTTACAGATTCAAATTGTAATTTTAGCAAATAACATAAGACTTTTTACATTTTTGCCCAGGTTCCTCCAAAGGAAGCATTCTGGAAAGCTGTAGTGTGAAACTGTAGTCAACATGTTGACACACATCTAGTCACCTCTGTTTCTGAGATTTTCCTGGGCATGCTAACATTCCTCTGTTTTTGTCAAAAATTCTCCACAGTTCTTTTACCCAGGGACTGGTCAGTACTAACATCAATGCATTGATCTCCTGTGTTGTCTTTTCTAAGCATCCTCATCTGCCACCCACTTGCTCCTGCCCCTACCCTTGTTGACTGGAAAGGAAGACTGCATTTAAAGCAAATAATGGTAAGAGATAAAGCCTGCCACTGATTTATTTTGTTTGACTGGTTTCGCTGTGTCTTGTCTCCTGTTTCTCCTTTCTTGCTCCCTACGAGCATGCTGTGGAACGCTTTCTTCCATTTATCTCTCCTTCTCTTTTCCAGTTTTGGATATCACTTCCCTGGGTATTGGACGGAGTTACGCATTTTGTTTCAATTGTCAAACACAGCTCATGAAACTCACAAGGGAAGGATGGCTCTCTATGGGTACACATGCTCCCTCTCTCTCTCTGTTCCTTCTGATGCTCAAAGATGTCTTCTTTTCCAATTGTCAGTCTGAAGAGCATCCTTTAATGACTCCTTAAGGGCATGTCTACTTGAAATGAATCCTTCTAGCTTTCCTTCAGCTAAGAATGTTTTTATTTTCCCTCATTCCTGAAGGCTCTTACAAAGCATGCAATTGACAATTCTCTTCTTTCATTCCTCAATGGATACAAGTCGTGTCTCCTGCTGTCTCCTTGGTTTCCTATGAGCTGTAAACCATTATTCATTGCCTTTTAAGAGTTCTGTCTTTCATTTTTCATTTTTAATGACTGTGTCTTAGTTTGAGGCTCTTTGTCTATTGTAGGGTTTTATCTAGTTTCTTGTAATGTGTATAGGTTTGTAACCTTTGCCAAACTTAGGGAATTTTCAACCATTTCCTTAAACACTTTTTCTTCTAAGATTATTGTTTTGCTAGAATTTAGATAGAACCAGTACAGATCCTTTTATTACCTTACCAGTGCCTGCAGTGCTGCATCAAGTAAAAGGGAAATCTTCGTTCTGTTTTCAGGCTGGGAAGATTCGATTGTCCCCCGAACAGGTCTATGGTGTTTCAGCTGTACCGTGCCCACCTGGCTACTGAGCCCCCAGTAGGTTCTTCATTGCTGTTGTACACTGTGTCGTTGTTGTATTCTTCAGTTCTGGGAGTTTCTATTTGCTCCTCTGCTATAACGTCTACTTCCTGCTGAAATTTCTTAAGTCATTTCAGGAGAATTCATAATTGACCACTGAAGCATTTGTGTGTTGATTGTTTTAAGATCCTGGGAAGACAATCTCCACATTGGATCCTTCTAGGCGCCAACACCTGCTGATTCTTTCTTTCTTTCTTTCTTTTTTTTTTTTCTATTGAAGTAGTGATTTTTCTGGGTTCCTAACATGACAGGTGATTTTCTTTTGTATTCTGAGAAGTTTGTCTATTTAGTTAGGAATTTGGTCTTATTAACTTCTTTCTCATTAGCAGCAGGCTGCTTATGATTAGCACAGATTCTGGACTTCGCTTTTGGACTGCTACTCTATTGGCAATGTATTTTGTAGAATCCCTATGGTTCAATTCTAGTCTGTTTGAGATATCTGATGCCATTTTGGCTGCTTAATGGGGGTTGTTCCCCAGTTCAGGTTGCAGACTACTTGTCATCTGAGAGAGAGGTTTGGTAGAGTACTCTTCCATGTGGATGTCTGTGAAGGGGGAGAAGTGTGAGAGTCTTAGATGTGTGGTGAAATTAAAACATGTCCTGAGCTCTGCTGCCCAGCCGTGGCCCTTGCTGGGCCCCTCATCTGTCTACTCTGGTGTGTTTGATTGACGTGGGGCAAGTCTCAGATCCACAGAGGCAGACAGGCTGTGCATCCTGACTGTGGGTGGCTGGGTTTCTTCACCTGGGGCCACACACATAACTTATCATTTCAAATTTGTCATTCATGGTAATGTTTAGGAACAGCCGTTTTAGCAATGGTCAGATCTCTTTTCTAGGCTGCATTTGTACTTCTGGATTTTAATGCATTTCCTAGAACCAAGACCCTACAGGCTTTTGGGTGGCAAATTGAATATTCCTTTTATTAAGACTGTCTTACCTGTTGAAATGATACTACCTACACTGATGAGGGCTTTGGGGAATGGCCCACAGGAGGGTCACCTAGGTTAATGATCAGTGACTGTAGTCATTGTTTTAAAATCAAACTTAGATTCGGTAGACAGTGGGTACCTATCAGATTTGAAAATGAGACAAAACAATAGAATCGCTAATTCAGTGAGTACCTGATATCAGAATCTCAGCCAGACAGAACACTAGGCAGAAAGTAACACTTCAGTGAGGACAGATGTAACTTGGGACTGAAGCTTTTCATAATGAATCTAATTTCCCCTTGCAACTTTAGAATCACTCCCCACTTTGTCCTGCGTGGGTTTTGGTTTTTTTTTAATGTTCTTATCATCACTTTAATTTTGTTCCAAAACCAAAATGATGTGTGTCAGATCTTGTTACAGGCCCACATTCTACATTAAATTTTCTATCTTTACTTTTATGTTTTCTTGAGACAGGCTTTACTATGTAGTTCAGGCTGGCCCTGGACTTTGGATCCTTTTGTCTCTTGTCTGTTGAATGATAGGATTAGAGTCACGTACTCCTGGCCAGCATTGAATCCTATCTTATCTTTTTAAAATCCTTGTGAGGCAGGAGAGCATAGGGCATAGCTTAGAAACCTGGGACTCCACTTGGCTTGGGCTCTGCATACAGCCTTCTCTGAACAATGCATGTTTCAACCCATTGACAACCTAGGACCCTTAGAGGCTGCATATACACCTGCTTTAAACAAGATACTCCCTTAACATCCTCTTGTTACATTCAAACATATCCAGAAGGCATCAGGGCTTAAACTATCTTTGGGTACATGAGCAATAAGGCCAATTGTGTCTATAAGTGAATTATTAGGAAGAAATGTCTCCTTGCAATCTTATGCCTATACAAACATGGTAGTTTGAATGAGAATGGCTCCCATGGATTTACATTTAAATGCTTGATCCTGGGGGCGGGGGTGGTTTGGGAAGGAATAAGCCTTGTAGGAGGAGGCGGGGCATTTTGTAGATGTGCCCCTAAGGTAGTCTTTAAGGATCAAGTCTCCCCTCCTTCTCTCCCCCTCCCCCTCTTCCTTCCCCTCTCCCCCTTCCTTTCTTCCTCCCCCTCCCCCTTCCCCTCTTCCTACCCCTCTCTCCCCTCTCTCTTCCTCTCCCTCTCCCCTCCCCCTCCCCTCTCTCCCTTCCCTTTTCCCTCCTCCTCTCCCATCTCTCCCTCCCCCTTTCCCTCTCCCTCTCTCCTTCTCCCGCCCTCTCTGCCTCTCCCTCTCTCCCTCTTCCTCTCTCCCTCTTCTCTCTCTGCCAGCAACTTTGTGATCAGATATGCGCTCTCCAGCATCATGTCTGCCTGCAACTACACTTCCCACTGTGATTATCATAGACTAATCCTCTGAAACCATAATCATTGCTCCAATTAAAAACTTTATTTTAAAAACTGTCTTGGTCATGGTTTCTCCTCACAGCAATAGAACAATAACTAAGACAGCCTATGATTAAAATCAGATGTATTATGGAAAGAAAAAGAATTATGTAAATTAAATCCACTAATCAAACCCAAAATGTCCTTTTAGTAACCCAACTCTTTCATTTAAACCCCATGAAAGAAAGACCAAAACAGTAATCAGGTCCCTTAAGTACCCTCACCCAAGTGGCCCACTGCCAAGAGTGACCATGAATTTCTTTTTAATCTGTACTATTATTTTGCTTTGAAGAAATTGCTCTTGTTAACTTATATCTGTGAGTGCTGTTATTTCTTTTTTAAGTAGGATGTCAAGACCCTGGAAACACCATGGTCAAATCCTAACTACTGGCCATCCAAGAACACAGGGAACCCAACTATGAGTCTAAAGTGGAACCAAGATTAACTATGAATGAAGCCAGTGGGCTGGCGAGGGGGCATCTGCTGGTAAAATTAGAGGCTACCAGGTCTAACAACCAGAGCTGGGTCCCTGGGACCCACATGGTGAGAGGAGAAAAACAGCTCCCTAAAAGTGTCCCCATGGCATATGTGTCCCCTGAAGCAAATAAATAAACAAAATTGTTATATAAATATACATTTTAAAAGGAGCTGGTTAGTTGAGGAATACTGGAAACCCCTCCCACCACAAACCACAAATATCAAAACAAAGCTGGTGGGCTTATGTCTGGATGCTATCTAAACACCTGATATAAAGTTATGATGTTGTGATCCTGGAGATGATCAGCCTTGATGTTTGAATGTGTTCCAGCTCTCTGGCCTACATCTGTTCTTGAGAGCATCTGTTTCTTAATAAATTGTCCCTATTGCTATTATTTTCTATGTGTCCTTGTAAACTTCTTTGTAGAAAAGCTTAGAAGTCTCATCACATGTCCTTGGAACTCAGCTCAACACCCTTGACAGCAAGGCTTTGTACTCACTCTGTGAGCATTCACCAACAGGCTATATTCCCAGGTCTTATCTTTTTACCTTCAATCATCTTATTTTGAGCCAGAATCTGAGTTGCCTAGACTGGTTTTTAATCACTCTCTAGCCTGGGTAGGCCTTGAACTTGATATCTTCCTCTCTTACCCTGGGACTATAAGCTCACACCACTACTGCTCTTGATGTTTAAACTTGTATTTTTCCACTAGTGTGGAGGCCTAGCAGTGTGGCTGAAAGTATACATTTAAAAGTCAGATCTCTTGGGGTTTGATACTAGCTTTATCATTCATCATAAGTATCACCTTGAGAAAAGCAGTGAAAATCTCCATGACTCCCAGAGTTTCAATGATAAATTGGGATTAATAATAGGGTCTATCTCATAGATATGTTATTAGTGACTTATAAAAAATTATTCAAGACATAGCTGGCACATGGACATAACTCTTACTATTATAAAGAGACACTTGGAAAAATCACAGGATTTTAGAATCTGGATTCATTCCTTCATCCTTATTGCATAGAACTTTAAGTTTGTTGAGACTTCTCTATCAGTAATGTGATTAATGAGGAGGAATGTGGGTTCCTAAAGGTTTCTGTGGGAACATCTATGTGAAAGATGCATGCTAGCCTCTGTGCTTGTCTTATATGCATCACACTCTCTGATTTTTCAGGTATCAGTTATTAGACAACCAGAATCTACATTCACACACATTTCTTGGAGTCTACATTTTGTGGAACCACAGAATTAATGACCTTGTGATTTTTGTGTCTCATCCTACTAAAGCAGCAGTTCTCAAACTGTGGGACATGACCATCAGAAAACACATATTTCCAATGGCCTTAGTAACTCCCAACCATAAATTTATTTTTGTTGCTATTTCTTACCTGTAATTTTGCTACTGAGCAGTATCTCAGTTCCTAAGACCATCAGAAATGTGTTTTTCAATGACCATGACCCACAGGTTGAGAAACACTGAACTAAAGCAACTTGGAATTTTAGAAGTGAATAATGTTAATAAATAATATGTATTGAGTGCTTCTTGTCTGTGGACTCTAGATTATGTTTCAAGTCACCTCATGTAACCCTCATCTCTGGTTGTATAAAATATCTTCATTTTAGGTAGGGCATTTTGTAAAATGAGTGTCAAAGTTGACTTGAACCAGATCTATCCAATTCTAAAGCTTAAATGTCTAAGTTCCATCATGTCTTGGAACAACACAGGCCAGAGAATCAGGCACACCGTTGATATGCACTAAGTCTCCTACCTTACTATCTTCCTCTTTGAGTGCTTCGTGAAACCTGTCCTGCCCGCTAATGATCTTTCTACACTCTGTACCTTCCTTCACTTCTCCATAACTATTGTTCACTCTGTGTCCTGTGGTTGCTTATTATAGTCACAAAGACTCTTCTTGACCTTTGTCTACATAGTGGCAGCTGGAAAATCTCAGTAACATGACAGTCTTCTTCTACTAGTTCACCTCATCCTTCTAAACCATCATCCAAGGCACCATCTTGTCTAGCCTTCACCATTCTCTGTCTCTACCTAACCCATCTTGTGAATATCAATCTCAATTCATCCCCTGCCTCATAACTTTCAAGTGCTGTGCTTTCTGCCTAGAATGTCTCCTTGGCCCCACCCCCATCATCTTGCACCCTTTTTCAGATGTAAAGGGGCATATATTTTCAAATGTACTCCAAATATCATATTCTGCCCTTCTCTTTCCTCTTATTAAATGTGAATTGTCCTTTGTGTGGATTCTGTTACTGAATTACTTTATATATTATCATGTTTTCTACTCTCCTAAAGTCTATCAAGGTGAATGACAGCCAAAATAATTTATGGACCTTATTATTTTGATCCCAATTTTTAGAATTTAGTCTACATTTTTGAATAGTGATATAAACTTGAGTATTTACTAAAAATTAAATTTTATTTTTGTTTGTGACAACAAAAAAATCTAGTTATGGGTTTAATGTCTCTTTTATATAGATGGAAACATTTGAAGTGATATGATGGCTTAGGTTTTATTTAAGAACAACTAGAAAAAAAGAAGGGGGTAGAAAAATTAGAGAAATAGAATTGCAGTGTTTTCTAATTATTGAAGCTGGGCAATGAATACAGGGGAATTCTGCCTATTACTTACTTTATGTTTTTAACGTTTCAGTAAAATGTGAAGTATTAAAGAGACTGTTGACCAAACAAACCCCTAGTGGTTAAGCCCAGGATCTCCTACAGTCACAGTTTCCTATGGATTTTGTGTCCCTCATATCTCCATCAGGAAGCCATCACTGGGGAGTTACATGGGCTCCTGCAGTTTCTCCTACCTCACCTGGCTAAGGTTGAGGCTTCAGAGAAGCTGTTCATCTCAGGGTTTGATACCGTCTCATCTGCCCACTATGCTGCCATCGTTCTTCCCAGCTCATTCCTAACAGAGGGACACTCTTCGTACAACACGGGACAGACTCCTTTACTCCTGTGATCTTTGATTTAATACATAAATGAGTTCATAATATTGCTGTTGCTATGATTTGCTAAAACTGAGTATCCATGGGGTAAGAAGTATTTCACTGGGTTTTAAAACTGGAGACAGAGTTTATTCATAACCTCTGGATTTAAAGATATTCATTGGTCTATTTTGGCAATAATTATAATTTTTGATTCAGTGTATATGTTTACTGAGATTCCAGAGCTATACCTGTCTGCAAGAAAGAATAAATAGTATTCTATAAAAATAAAAAATTAGGAATGGCACTTGGGGTTCTTCTTTACTTGTAACTCTGAGGTCCTAAGCTCCTTTATGTAGGTAGGGAATGAGCCATTTGCTCTGGGTCAAGGTACCAATCCAGACTTTGCAAAGGATGTCAGCCTGCCAAATAACATGTCCAGTGTTAAATTAGTTTGAACAGCTCAGTCTGCTCGGTGTGCAGACAAGTAGGCTGGAAGTGAAAATGTTTTAAGAAACAAATGGCATTAGAAATGAGGTTATTTTCTTTCTTGTAGTGGTTTTTCCTCAATACTAGTTAGTCCAACACCCTATGAGTTTTTAGGGCTTGGCCTAGAACGTTGGGTCTTGCACTTGGGAAGCATTGACTATGTCTCTGGAGGTTTTAATCACTCATACATTGAAGTTGAAGTGTACCAGGGCCTCCTGCTGCTGAAAATTAATTTGCACATGCATCAGGCCATGCACTAAGTGCATGGCCTGGATTCCAAGGAAATGTGCCCCTGGTTATTTTGTGAGCTAATATGAGTTCCTACATCAGCACTGTGTCTGCCATTGGCTGAAAAACTGGGCTATGACTCAGAACCCGCTCCCCCCGCCCATTTCTAATTTTGTCTTTTCACTGACTTAATGTGTGACCTCAATGTTTTAACCCCTTTCTGCCTCAGGGTCTTCACCTGTGCAATGGTTTTACCTTCACAGAGGAGAAAGGTGAAGTAGAGATATCACGCCTAAGAGAAAAAAATAAGTATTTAGGTACAGAGAGGGCAATCATTGCTGTGGGTCAGTTCCATGACTGATTCTTCATAAGTCACATTAAAAATGAGATCTCATGAAGGAACGTAGGATAGAAGACCAGCCAAATCTTACAATCTAGCTAGGCACAGTGATAGCTAGCTGTCTTGCCGTTTTTATTATTTATGAGGCTGTATCCATAGTGCTTAAGTACAGAGATGCCAGTTTGAATTTCTATCTAATTAGATATGTCATTCACATAGCAGCATAATAGGGAGGGAGATGTGATCTCATGTTAAATCCTTTCATTGCCACCAGGAAAGAAAGCTCATCTGCTGGTGTTCTCACAGTGGAGTAAAAGCAGGAGTCCTTTTTTACAGGAAAGAGGAATGAGACATGGCCGTCCACCCAGAAGTAACAAATGGGCACTGGCTGAGAAACTCTTGGCTGTTGATGACTGTTGAGGGCAGGAGAGTCATTTTTCCTTAGGAGTGTGGCCACTTGTAGACTGCCCATTTCCCCGGGGGTGACCCCATATCCCTATGCATATGGGCAACAGTGCCAGGATTCCGTGGCTTAAAAGGAAGCAAACAAACAAACAAATGAACAAGCAATGGACGCCATGAAGTTGGGAAGGAGATGGAATGAGGGCGCGGAAGGGAGCTAGAAGGAGATGGTGAGGAGTGGATAGCATCAAGATACATTGTGTACATGTGTGAAATTTCCAATATATACAAAATAAAGTAGAATTCAGGAGGCTAGGAGTTTGATGCCCATGTCCCACATGGTGGTAGGGGAGAAGTGACTCCCATGAGTTATCTTATGACTGACACACATGTAAGTGATACATTCATTCTAATCAATCAATCGATCGATCGATCAATCAATCAATGAGAGGATATTAAAGCAAGTAGAATTTAAAGTTAGAGTAATAACTTTGAGAAATGTGAGCAAGGTTCCTTAAATGCTTCCTTAAGACATGCAGCTGATCCCAGATTCAAGGCCAGAGCGATTTTGCAGTAGCCTGTGAACACCAGCAGGACACTAAAGCTGGAAGAGGAAGGGAATGGAGATAAGGGGGCTGCTGCCAGGGAAGGCCCCACTGATGGTCTCTCCCTTTAAGAGACCCTGGGGACTAAACCCTTCCCCCACACTTTTGCTCTTGGCCTCAGTTATCTCCTCCTCTGCTCTTCTGAACAAAGGAATGGAGAGGAAGGCAGCCTCACTGCAGATGGAACAACAAAGGCAGGTTTTACACCTCTCCACCATGGTCTGGGAGGGGGTCTGGTACATTAGTCACATGTCACTGGAGGCAGCTGTAGATTATAGAACTTCATTTGGAAGCTGCTCTGCGAAGGACCCGCTCACCCCACCTCCCTCCCGTTGTCCTTCACCTCTCTGACATGTTTTCATTTCCTATTCCAGGCTCATATGATTCATTGTCTCCTGCCCTCCTCCTCACTGTGGGAAGTACGTCTACAGATCTGAATTGCAGCCTAAGTGATAAATCTGACGCTGCTGCAGTCTGGCCTCGTTGTGACTTCAGTTTTTATCACTGTGACCCCTTCGGAAGCAATCTGTGAGTTTTCAATGCAAAATATGAATGTATTGGCAAAGACACTCACAAGGTAATTATGCATGTGGTTCAGTTCATTGCGTGACTTCCATATGGGACAGATAGGCATACAGATGTCTAAATGCTTCTCACAAAACAGATAAAAACAAAAACAAAACAAAAAATCAAAACCAGAAAATTGCAAAATGTTACACAGCATTTACAAAGTTTGCTTCCTTCTCTGGAGAAGCTACCAGGAATCATTAGACTTTTACCCTGCCACTTTGGTCTGAATGTAGTTTAGTAATTCCTGCATTAATTTTGTCATTTTTTCCTCTAGGAAACAGATGTGAAATTATACATATTTCCAATGAATCAGAGTAGATGCTGGTAACAAGCTATGTCTCTGAAGGTGGTGCATGTAGCATCTGTAAGGACATCTTGTTTGATTGACATTGTTCCTTAAGATCCTTAGACACTGTCACCCTCATAGTAACTGGTATGCCCATGCAGTTTGTACTTAGTATCTGAGAGGAATTGTTTATGTGTCCCCTGTGGATTGCACAGTCTAAAGACTCTTATGTAAAAATTCTGCATATAACTTGCATAATCTTCTCCTGTATTTAAATCAACTTTAGATTACTTATAATACCAAATACAATGGAATGTGGTATGAATAGCTGCTCTCCTATATAATTTAGAGAATGATAATAGGACAATAGTCTCTCTGCACAAGTTTAAATACAGATGCAATTTTTTAAAATTATTTTCAAACCACGATTGTTTGAATCTACAGATATGGAATCCAGGACACATCGCATTGACCACATAGCATTGACTGTACACCACACTGCTCCCTCTTCTCCTGCTCTGTATGCCTTTTAAATTAAACATCTTAAACAAAGCATGGTAAGTGAACACACAGCGAATGAAAATTGTTTCTCCATGTGACCATTGGTTCATTTTGCTATCACATTTGACTTTGAAAAAAAAAACCTCAAACAACCACATTCTGCTTGGTAACAGCATAGCTCCCAGTACAATCAATACTAAATCAGTCTGTGTGTTTCTTGAATTTCTTGTGCTGTAATAAATACTGATATGTACTAGTTGTTCACTGCATAGTTCCAAAGCCCAGAGGACACAGGTCTATATAGTGAAAGTCTCTTTAATTAATTACTATTGTATGAGAGAGGCTATTATCTCATCAATATATGTTGCTTTACTATATGTTATAGTAACATATTAATGCATCTTTGTTTGCATTGTGGCACACATACATGTGCACATACACATGCATGCACACACACAAAGAAAGAGAGTAAATTTGTCTAACATAATGCAGAATGCTACAGAAGTTTCCAGTTTTATGCCAAAGGTCTCCAGGATCACCAATACAGGGATTATTGATTACATGTCTGCCATCATGTCAGTCTCCAATAGGTTTTATTTCCCAGTGCTATAATTGTGCTATGTTAAGAGGTATTTTCTTTTGCTCATTAGTGTAGGAATTTTCTCTGAGGGGTGATGGGCATTATCTACTACATAATAAATCATAGCTAACCACTGAACAATTAGAGTAAATCACAAAGGAGAGTCATTATGTGTGTGATCTGTACGTGCATGTGTGCCATCGGACTCATAAGTCCGAAGCAACTTGGAAAATCCTCATTATCTTAAGTGCATGTCTCTCCCTCATCTTCTCATTCTTTTCCTCCTCATTAAGTCTCATTGTCCTATCTATTTGTTCTGGACTGGGTGGACTGAACAGGCATAACACCTGCCTGTGAGTGCTGCCTTAAAGGCAGCTTATATTAAACACATAACTGGATGAGGCACTGTGACCTGCTGCATGGCAAGAGCTATACACACACACACACACACACACACACACACACACACACAAACACATGAGCCTGTTACTTATTTTCTTGCTGGAGAAGAGCCCCACACTCACAGCCTACAATACTGGGTGTTTGTTTTTTTATTAGCTAGAAGGTTGACATAAGTCATGACAACTTGTCAATCTCTCCACATGAACAATCATGTGGAGGTAGCTTCCCTGTTTCTTCTCTTTTTATACTATCTTTTCTTGTTTCTTCTTTTCCTTGGAGTCTGTAAATTCATAAATAGTTGAATAAACTATTTTGCTTTTTAATTCAGATGACATTTGGTGTAGGTAGATTGTTATGTAACTGACCCTTTGTTCAGATCCAGCTAAGAAAAGGTGCATGTTTTTGATGGGTATGATTTTAGGAGACACCACTGTGGCCCTGTGCCTCTGACTCAGAACCCATTCTGTACAGGATCCTGGTGGCCTATATTTGCTTCTGGATTTTCTCCACCATGTTTTCACTATCTACTGAATGCTACATCTACTCAAAATCAACATGGCTAACACTGTCAGCCCTTCTCATCATTACCCCATCTTTGTTCTTTCAGTCCTTTAAAAAATATCATAAGGTCCTTCCTCTTATTTAATAACCAATTAATCATAAATGTGTATTGATTCTCTTATCAAAATATCACAGTGTGCATCAGACCTGTTCTTAGTGAATGCTGGTGGTTCTGCTCTTCCTTGTTTATTGGGCTTTTTTCCCCATGGTCCAAACTCCATCCATTGCACATCCCTGCATAAACCAGCTGGCTAACCCAACTCAAGTGATTTTTTTTTTCTTCCTTCAAGTCCTCTGAACACCCTGGTAGAATTTAGAAAAGAATTTTCTTAAGTAGCCAACAAAGGCATACGTTCCTTGAGGGCTGGGACCTCTCCCCATGCACCATGTCGCTGCACAGGCAGCAGCGTATCCTGCTACCTAGTTTATACTCAGGAAATGACGTCATGTTTTCTTCTGAATGCGAAAGGCTGATCTTCAGTTCCTCTTCATGTATCTGCCTGAGAGCATCAAAGACATGGAACTATCAAACCTTTTCTCACTTCTCATTATTCTACATTGTTTGGCCAAAGACTTTGACCTGTCCTTAAATCATCCTCTACTTTCGACCTCATGTGCATTTATACATTTAAATCTCCACAAAAGACCAAGCGTTCTAGTGCCTCAACATCCCCAGCCGATGCTTCAAGGTTTTTCCCTTGCATTACTTCAATGATCCCAATGATTCCTCTGCTCTTCATCTTTTTCTCATCAACCCATTCAATGCAATGTAGCTTGTGACCTTTATAGACTTAAAAGCTGAAATTACAATCTCTCTGCTTCAAGGTTGGTAAAGTCGTTGCATGACATAAAAGACTTATTTGCATACTGTGGCCACCATGGAAATCAGTATAGAAGTTCTAAAGGAAATCGGGACAACGGGAATGGGAACAGGAGGGATTGAGTGAAGAAAGGAAGAATGGTGGGAAAGAGTCTGAGGAGAGATGATAAGAACTGAGGGGCACTTTGGGGAGTGATGTGAAAACCTAGTACAGTGAAAACTTCCTGGATCCTATGAAGGTGACCCTAGCAAAGACTCTGAGTAATGAAAGGTATGAAGCCTGAACCAGCTCTTTTCTGTAACCAGGCAAAACTTCCAGTGTTTCTACTGGTATACCAACTCAGCCACAAAACCTTTCAGCTACAATTTGGACTGCCTGCAAACTGTGCTAGGGTAATGGTGGTTCAGAGCTTATAGGAATGACCATCCAATGATTCATCTAACTTGAGGCCCCCTGAGAGGGAGCTAATGCCCTACATTTTCTGAATGGTCAGGAACTAGAAGCTGGATAGCCCAGAGACACATGGTAGGACCAAATATGACTAGAAAAAATACTAATTAAAAAGGCAATGAGATGATTCCTAATGATAGTCTCCTACACTCATAGATCTGTACCCAGCCCAGTTATTATCTGAGAGACTTCTACTGGCAGCTAATGGGAGCAGACATCAGGCAGAGCTTAGGGACCCCTGTTAAGACAAGGCAGAAGGACTGTAGAAGCCAGAGAGGTCAAAGATACCAGGGGAACATGACTCACAGAGCCCACTAAGCATGGCTCATAGGGGACTTAGAGACTGAAGTGGCAATCCTGAAGCCTCAATGGGTCTGACCTAGGCCTTCTGTATTCATGCTGTGGTTGTTTTGCTTGGAGTTTTGGTGGAATATCTAACAGTAGGAGCAGGGTTTTCTCTGACTCTCTTGCCTGCTCTTGAGACCCTTTTCCTTATACTAGAAACAGTGCCTAACTCAGCACTGATAAGAGGTCTTATGCCTAGTTATTGCATTTTGTCCTGCAATTTTTGGCTGATATCCCTTGGATGCCTGCTCCTTCCTGAAGGGAAACGCGGGAGCAGTGAATCTCAGGGAGCGGGGAGGTGAAGGGTGCTAGGAAGAGTAGATGGAGAGGAGGTGGCTGTTGGGATATGTTTTATGAGAGGAGAATAAATAAAAAAAAGAAAAAGACACATTGGCATTTATTGATATGTAAAGAATAGTTTGTAACTGTTGTCAAGTTCATTAACTTATTTCAGTATTTCATGTAACAAACATTAGATAGCTATTATATGTAGGCCTATAATATATATGTATGCATATAATAGATCTGAGATTTATTTGTGATATATAAAAATACCCAGCAAGTGGGGGGTGGGGGAAGTGAACCTCCATATTATCTAAGTATACTGCTCATAGGCTAAAGCAAGTGAAGTCAAGATATAAATGAGAAACCTGTACATTTAAGTTTATTGTGGTTTGGGGAGATAGAAAGAGGAGGAACTCTGTGAGTTCAGGGTCAGCTTGGTTGACATAGTGAGTTACAGGGGAGCCAGAGCTGTATAGTGAAACAAACGAACAAACAAAACTCAAAATAGAAAACAATACCCAGTTATATCAACAGTCAAGGTGTCCAACCACAGATGAATGGATACAGAAGATGTAGTGCTATGTATATGCATGTTTCTAAATGTCTATGTATGTTCATGTCATTTGAAGAAAATTGATACAGCTTGAGATGACAATGTTGAAATAATTTCATGTTTTTTCTCATATGTGGAATCTAAATAAAAGGAAAAAGTGACAAGATCTTAACTTCAAAAATTATATATTATAATCATGTTTAGAATGGGTCTGAGACATGGGTCTTGGGCAGAGGAAAGACAGGAAGAGATGGTGTTAGGTAAAGAAAATTTTGATGTGGCGCCATATATTCATGGGAAAAATGTAGAGAAGCCCATCAATCTACACAAATAATGAGTTAATAGTAAAACATTAAACATTAAAAAAAGGCAAAATGGCCAAGAGCAGGTGAACTATTTCTTGCCTATTCTGTTGAGTAAACAAAACTGACTCCCAACCCCCCAACACACACACACACACACACACACACACACACACACACACAAAGACTGATTTCTCCAACTTGTCTTTCAAACTTCACACCTAAGTATTCCCTGGCCCAACCCCCTTTCCTCAGACTTCCGTGATGGTGGTGACTGACTCCTCACAGATCATCCATGCAGGTAACTTGTTAATGCTAGCTACGGTAATTGGTAATTTGCTCAGAAAAGGAGAAATGATCCTGTTTTTGCCAATGAGATATAAGAGGAATTGTGTAGGTGGTGTTCTAGCAGTTTGTCTAAGAACTATAGCTAAGGGGGAAAAACATAACCTTTCTGATTAACACTGATGTGCATGGCCTTGGGATCTGCTTCAACCATCTTGCTAAAGGCATGAAGATGAATCTAGGAGACAGAAGTGGGCGAGGCTGGCAGAGCAGACAGAGCTTGGAGAGCATTGGGAGAGCACTATGGAGGTTGATGTGCTGCTCCAGATGTCCAACTCACAGGCTTCCTTCCAGATGAACAGAATCATTTTCTTACTATCAAAGCCCCTGGGGTCTGAGTTATCCGATGCTTGAACCTGAAGACATCGGGCATGATAGGTAGCTACCCAAGTTGCCAGCTTTCTTTTCCCTTCTGGTCCATACAAACTACGCCAATGTGAATGTCTTCTCTGCAGCCTTTAAGGTTCAAATGAGTCAAACTTTTCTTAATTGTCCAGGTATATAGTGCAACCATGCTATGGACATCTGAGATCTCAGGAGTCTATAGCTCTGGGCTGTTGGTGCTTTCTTAGAATGCTCCAGATCACAAGCTTGGCAAAAAGAAACAAAAACCTCTTCAAGCCCTTTAAGAGTGCTCATCTTTCGCCCACAGAAATCTTGTTCTGTGCAGTGAGTGGCAGTGTCTTTGTGCTTAGGGTTCCTTTAGATCCCTTTCCTTAGACATTGATTTGACAAATATTTATTGTACATGTAGTTTGAGCCAAGTATGATTGTCATTATTGGGATATAAGTAAATGTAAAGCAATCAATTGTTTGCCACTGTGGTGTTTGAATTCAGGTCAAAAGCAGAGCCAATAATCACAGAAATAGAAGCATGATATAAGAAAATCAAAGCAATAAAATGTATTGAGGGAATAATTTAAATATAGAGTCAGAATAGGCTTCTTGAGTGAGTGTGTGTGTGTATGTGTGTGTGCTAAGCAGAAAGTCTGTGTATGTCTTCAGAGAGAAAAATTCTGTGACAGGACCTAAGGAGGCATCTGGGTACACTGAGGTCCAGTAAGGTAAGTGTTATAGATTTGGTTTAATGTTCATATTATGTTAATTGGATTCCAAAAATTGTATGATAATCCTAATGTAAGATGCTTAGGGCCCCTATCCCTATTTTGTTTTGATTGCTAAATAAAGTTGTCAGTAGCCAATGGCTGGGCAGGGAGACAGAGGTGGGACTTTAGGATTTGTGGACAAGGGGACTAAGAGAGGAAGGGAAGAGGTAGAATCACCATGTTGGGAAAAGAAAAGGCAGAAGGCCTGAGGGGTATAGGAGAGAGAGCATAGTAATCGTGTAAGAGCAGGGAAGAGAAGTCCCAGGGCACTCCCTGACTGGATCTAAGGCAATGATAGAATATAGATTTTAATAAGTATAAACTCCGGAATATTGGAGGGGAGGTGTTAACCACATGGATGTTTGGGAGTGGCCCAGTCATTGAGCTAATTAAGACATATTGTGTGTGTGTGACTCGGAAATCTAGAACACTGGGGCAGGTAGTGAAGAACTCACGCCTCCACTGCCAGGATGGTTTGAGTGGGATTAATCACCTGTTGCAACAGATGGTGCCGAAAGTGGAGCTCAAAGTCACTATTTAAAAATTAATGGAAAACACTTGCCATACCTTAAGACTAGGAGGTGAAGACTTGGTTTCTTAGCAGAGCTGCAGGTTTTGAACAAGCCACATGGGTTAGGGACTAGGACAAGAGAAAGGCTTCTAAACTGCCTCAGAGAATTGAGCTCTAGAGGTGCTAAAAGCCCCTGATGTACACAGAGACAAGTTGCTCAGAAAGCAGAGAGACACCGATATGATTAAAGGACATTGCATTGTGTTAAAAACAGAATGGAGAATAAATAAAAATTGATTTGTTTTTAAAGACAAAAAAGTAAAACATGCTTTAATTTTCTTTTAGAAATATGTTAATTTAACTCTTATAAAGAGAAAGAGATATTAATCTCCACATAACAAAGAAATTCAAGTATGCATAGATAAATAAATAAATTGAGGCCTTTTGATCTCATTTAAGTCAGAGCATGAAGTAGGGAAATAAACCTTATCTCAGGTAGATAGAAATTTAGGCCTTGATCTTGCTATTAAAATTTAATTGTGTAAGGGTAAAGCAGGGGATAGTGAAAAACCACTGTCCTAGATATGATAGGGGAAGACCCCCTAAAAAGCTTGGTTACAGACAGAAATTTTTGAGAAGATCAAGAAGACAGGTAACATAATTTGCTGATTTCTTTCACATGGGAACATCCCTATAACTGGCTTAGACATAAAAATATCTCTAGCTAAAACTTCGGCTAAAATTAGAAAATAAGTCTTATTGATTATGGAATCCTTAAGATTCATCATACCATCCTTCACATGGCATGGATGAAGATTTATTACAACTAGTTATTGATCAAATTAACCCATTAAAAAAGAGAGTTGTCTTTCACCTGCTCAAACAAGGATCAAAATTTCATCCTTAACTGATCTGTAAACCTTGCACAATCCCTACAAATGTCTTAACAGTACTAAAATTTGTAAGATTCAAAAAGAATTTACAGATCTGACAAGATTCATTCTTGGGGACACTAAAATTACCTGCTGTTCCAGCTCCCTGCATCTTGGTGCTGTTTTCAGAGACTTACTTCCACAACAGCTTCAGGAATAGCTGGTGATTCCTGATGACCTCAGTTCATCCAGCCTTTCAGATGGATTCAGTCAGAACTTCAGTCAAGCCTTGAGCCTTCTAAGCATACAGAGACTGGATAACAGCTGCTAAAGCTACAAATTTTCTAATTTTCCTCCTCCTCCCCACTCCTTTAAAAATTGTTTATTGTGCTCCCTTCGGCAGCACATATACTAAAATCGGAACAATACAGAAAAGATTAGCATGGCCCCTGTGCAAGGATGACACGCAAATTCGTGAAGCATTCCATATTTTTGTGGATGCAAAAAATGTGGTATATATATATATATACAATGGAGTACTATTCAGCCATTAGAAACAATGAATTCATGAAATTCTTAGGCAAATGGATAGAGCTGGAGAACATCAAACTAAGTGAGGTAACCCAGTCTCAAAAGATCGATCATGGTTTGCACTCACTGATAAGTGGCAAAATCAGAACAGGGAAGTGGGAAGGGGTGGGTGGGAGAACAAGGGGAGGGAAGCGGGCTTATGGGACTTTCGGGGAGTAGGAGGCTAGAAAAGGGGAAATCATTTGAAATGTAAATAAAAAATATATCGAATAAAAAAATTTTATCACCCCAATTCAGCAGGAAGAAATTATGGAGAGTCATGATCCCAATTCCTTGGGTTTGGGTTTATGGTTATGGTTATTTTATAATTTATAGATAGGTTGTCATTTTAAGAGATAATGGAAATGGTCATAATTTTAAACAGGAAATAATTGGGAATTTCTGTCTTTTCTTGCATCTTATCTATCCTTTCTTTCCTAGGTAAAAAGAAAAGGGTTGAAGGGAAAAAGGAGATAGAGTAATATTATAAGAAATTTAGATATATGGGATGGATTAATAAATTAATTCTTAAACAAAGAATTGTCTAGCCATAAACTTACATTGATATATTGGCACAGAATTTATTTATTGATACAAGTATCAAATATACAAGGTTTTCGTAGATATAAAATTTTTACACTGAAACAAAATTTGAAATAAATATTGTTACTCTTAGATAGACATTGTGCCTATGCAACTCATTTAAGAATACAAGGTTTAGACCCAGTCCTTCTAATGGCTGCTGTTACAAAACTGTTTAGGATGATTAAATAATACAAGGGACAGCTAATGAACTCATGCTTATTTAGATTCAAATTAATGATAATAAAGTGTTTTAATATTATTAAACCAGAAATAGCTAAGAGAAGTAAAAGTTTAACAGCTCAAATATAGGTTATATAGATAGATAGTCTTCAAAAGCACCAGAAGCCTACAGAATATGACATTTAAAATCATTTCATTATCCATAAAATTTTGGCTAGGAGACATGTCTTCTTCTGACAGTACTCCCTTCATGATATTGAACATCATAACCTCCATATAAATTTGTTCCACTCGTGGCAAGAATTGCCTTAATTCATTTAGAGACAAAAATACTGTCCAGGAAAGGACACAGGATACAAGATAGTTGACATCTTAGCTCTGCCAAGACAGGGTATACTAGTCATTCAGAATTCTTGCTTCACTCAGATGGTTCTGGACCAGAGAGCTAAAGACAGATGCTCCAACAATTTGAGGAATGGGGAATTATCCAGGTAGTCCACTGTCTCTGCAAATTGTTTTAAGTTTTGGAAGCTATGTTTTTGTGCTTCCTATATATTCAGGTAATATTTAATTCATTCTCGGATCTCTGACAGGGTTGAAGACTAGTTATAGTTTCATAATCAAACTGTTCAACATTGAGGAAATGATACAAATTTGAAAGGATGGTTCTCAGAAAACAAAACAATTTAAAATCAAAACATAATTCCTATACACACTTATAAGCTCTTTAAGTTAGGATAGATGTTATAGTAATGTACCTAAACTGACAAAATTGATAGATTAGATGTTATTAGTTTATATCATATCTTATAGTTTATATAACTGTTATAACTATAATGTATGTCTGAGAGAAAGGGCCTTTTTAAAGGATGAAAAGGGGGAAATACAGTGGATTTGGTTTAGTGCTTGTATTCTGTTAATTGGGTTCCCAAAATTGCATGAGAATCCTAATGTAAGACACTGAGGATCCCTGGCCCCAGTTACTTCTGATTGGTAAATAAAGTTGCTAATGACTGGGCAGGGAGACAGAAGCAGGCAGGACTTTAGGATTAGCAGACAAGGAAGGGGGTAAGAGGGAGCATTTAGAATGGCCATGCTGAGAAAGGAAAAAGACCAGGCCTGAAGGGTGTAGAAAGAAAGATCATAGCAATCACGGAAGAGCCAGGGAAGCCAGGGCCCTAGACAGGATCTAGAGCAACAATGATGGAACATAGATTTTAAAAAGTAATAATGCAGGAATATCAGAGGGGAGATGTTAGTCATGTGTAGTGGCCAAGTCATTGAACTCATTAAGACATTAAATATAAGGCTGCATGTGTGTGTCTTTCATTTGGGAATCCAGAACATTGGGGCAGGTAGCAATGAACTTGCACCTCCACCACTGGGAGAATTTGAGTGGGATTAATCACCTACCACAGTCTGACTTGACTGAAGTGAGAAAGGAAACTGGGAGAAGACATGATCTGGAAAGTATCCTCAGATCAGTTGATGTGGTATCACATAGACTCAGATATATATGTCAGATTATATCTATAATCTGATATATCTATAATCTAATATCTATATCTTTATATCTATCTATAGATAGATATAGGTGATTCTGAGGATATTTAAATACATCTCATGATGGTGTGTTAGGAGAGTGCTGCAGGAGGGAGGAAGCCGAACCAGGACCATTGCTATTCTCCAGGAAAGAGATGGTGGTACAATGACCAGGTCCAAGAAGCATGACAGTTTCTAATAGGCAAGGCCATGTTCTCTTGCTTGCCAAGTAAAGCAGCCTTGGTTCTGGATTGGACAGCAGTGTTCCCGCTACCATCCTGCCCCACACCTAGGTACTGGGTACTCCATTCTGGGGCAATTTATCCATAAGCTTTACACTGATTATGGAGTGACCTCAGGGGGAAACACAAATGGAGATGTGAGTGAGGCACATGGAGCTGAAGGAGGAGGAAATGAACTGCAGGAAAGAGGGGCGCACTCAGCAAGTAATGGTTCTATCAAAGGCAGCACATTAAGTAGGATGCGTGCATTGAAGCAATTACACAACAAACAAGTTTGCCTGGGCCCAAAGAAGGCTTGAGTGCTAAGTGGGCTTTGAGTTCCAGTCCTGTGGCGCCCACAGTGGGATTTCTATGATCAGAGCTTTCTCTTTTCCTGTGACCAACTCCTATTAAATCATTCGGCTTATTTCACGTCGTTATTAATAGGAAGACTCAAATGAACTTTTGCTCATTTCATGGAGAAAGCCAGGCACATAATAACCACTTGGTGCATATGGCATACTCTAAATGGGAAGGTCCGAGATTCATGTTCAAAGCTCATGGTGAATAAAAGCCCATATTTTGCAGTTGTGTCTGGAATACTTGCCTATGGTTTCCCCTACACACAAACCACGTCTCTCTGAAGGTAGCACTTCCCATAAATTGGATGTTTCTGGGTTTGAGAAATGTCAAAGGAGTTAGACATTTCATCTGAGATGATGAATGCCCCTGCCCCCAGCATTAGATGTCTTTATAAGCAAATATGCAAGATATATGGAAGGTTACTCAGTGAAGTAAACATTACAGCACCACTGGGAAATGAATTTTTCTACCTGCATACATATTCAAGGCTGGAACGTTATATTGAGGAGGTGGCTTCTACTTTGAAGAAATGAAGCATCAAGCACACTGTGTTTCTTGGCAGTTTGTGAGCTAAGAACTGGTTGTTGCAGTAGGAGTGGGGATGGAAGTTGAGAGGAGGCACAAGTGTCTTAGCTACTCATCTATTGGTATGAAGAGGCAGATTGACCAAGGCAATTTAAAAAGGAAGGCAGTTAATTGAAAGACATAGGATTCCAGAGAGTTAGAGTTCACGGTCATCGTGGAGGAAATTATGGAATCTGGAAGGCTGGTATGGTGCTAGAGCAGTAGTTGAGAGCTTATGTCTGCTCCATTAGTTCAAGGGGAGAGACAGGGGGGGGAAGGAAAGGGAGAGAGAGAGGGAAAGGGAGAGAAGGAGAGAGAGAGAGAGAGAGAGAGAGAGAGAGAGAGAGAGAGAGAGAGAGAGAGAGAGACTGAGACTAACAAGGAATATCCTGGACTTTTGTAACAAGCTCAAATGATATACCTTCTTCCACAAGGCTATACCTTCCAATCCTTCCCAAACCACTTTCAGTCTATGCATTAAAATACATGATCCTATGAGGCCATTGGAATCATCACCACAGGGTAGGACCATGTCAGATTAATTTCTAAGTAAGAAATAGAGGATGGGCAAAGTGGTCATGAGTGACAGTTTTCATAGAAACAATGTAGGAAAAGAATTTGCCTCCATAGGGAAGGAGGAAAAACTGTAAGGATTTGTGGAGAGATAAAGCCACAAGCATACCTGGACTCTCCCAGCCCACAGAAAGCAATTCCAGCTCCCAGACAACAGCGAGATGGTCTGCCTGTTCATCTATCTTTGGTATCCAAGTTCTTTCTTCTCTCTAGAAAATTAAAAACACAAAACAGTGCCATAAACACAGAAGCAAGTTCTCTGAGGATAAAGGGTCATTCCTGTAAGACTGTATTGCTAATGCTTTGCATAGTGCCTGACTGAAAACTAGAATCCAAGAAGTGTCTGTCTGGCAAGTAAGACGATGAAAAGAAACGACTGTTCATTGAGTGATGCACGCAAATGGATAAAGCGAGATTCAGAAAGGAACCGTGAAGATTTTTTTTTTTTACCAAATCCATTTTTAGAAAGAAAATCACATTATTTCAAGAGCCTTTGTTATGCAAATGTATTTATAGCACCTGAATTATAAGTGCTTCTGGTAAAGCAAACATCTCAGTTCACAAAGAGATTTACACAATGATTCCAACCTGCTCTGTAAAGGCAAGGACTACACTTTCTGGATTGCTTTAAAGGTAAATACAAGGCAATCTTAAGTCATTATGTCTATTTGTCAAATGATACAATAATCCCAATGGAGCACTTTGGTTGACAGGTTTAGACAACTTTCCTTGATGCCCTAACATAGCTAGAGGGTAGCATAACCTCTTTAAGTCCACACTCCACTCTGCCTTGTGGGTCTACACATTCTCTCGTGACAGTGGAGATTATAAAATCCCCAGTTCAAATGCATGGGTCATTATGTAAATATTTCAGTTACCTTAATTCAATTATCTAGATCTGAAGACCCATGGTGCCCTGGAATTAAAAATAGAATACTTGTATTCTCTTTAAATTACAAGTTCCATTACTAAAGTCTGGATGTCACAAGTCAGCCTCTGGTCATGTACAGTAAATACTGGAGCTGTTTGGTACTCTGGATTTCTATGTGAGAACATTTATAGTCAATGACCTTTAACAACTACAATAGCTATTAATAGTCTTAAGAAAATGACCTTCCTGTATGAGGACAACAAAATACCTTTTGAAAAAAATTCAACTCCCCTTCATAAAAGCTGAAAAGATAATAAAAAGCAGAAATTTCTCATTTAGCTTTTATTTAACTAAAAGAACTACGAACCAAATCATCTCTGAAATTTGTTGTCTTTGAGCACATGAAGTGTCAAGGGAAATGCTGTCCAAGACATTATTGCTGCGCTGTGTCAGGTTCCCACTGTGTAAGTTTTATATTAAGTCATGAAAGAGTTAGGAGCTTTTAGTGAAATGTAACTGTTTTTTTAAGTACTCAAAACAGGATAATACACAAGCAAACAAAACTCGAAATGTTCAAAATTGAGAAAGACATATTTGTATACATGGCATACATGTCTGAGACCTCCTCATTCTGGAAAAGACCTTTGTGGTTAATGAATGTGATGTTATCATGTGTTCTTCACTATTTGTGGTATTCTTAACATCTACAGGGACAAGGGCTCCATAGTTTTCAGTAAAGACTAATACAAAGTAACGCTGAGAAAGGAATTGGTGCATATATAGAGCAGGCTCAGAAGACACACCCTTTTCAATTTTGATAAGTCCTTGGAAGATCCAGGGAGGCAGATGTGAATGAAGACACACTAGCAATTTAGTAAGATTGAGTGACAGATTTAATAAATGATTTGTGTGCTGAACGGCAAGAATCTAGGGAAATCTCCTTGTCAGGATACTTCAGTAATCTTCTTGCAGACATTCTTAATCACCTGCACCATTCTGCTCAAGGCAGGAATTTAATGAGATGCAGAGTGGTTTCCTAATCCTTCAAGTCAGCTCAAGTTATTGCAGGAATAATGGTATCATGTGTTACATGCAAGTACCAAGGAGCTCTGATTGTCTCAAGAAGGATTTTACAGAGGAAGCAAGAAGGGATTAGAGCCCACATCTGCTTGTCTCTAAAATGCATGCCAAAACCCACAGCCCTCCATTTTCTTCAGTCAACATGATTTCTGTATCTAAATAAGATCTGGTTGGCTTTCTATAAAGGTGGAAACACTGCCACCAGGAGTACACCTGCATAAGTCAGGGCTGAGGCTGGAATGAACATCGGTGAAGATTCATGTAAAAGTGGTGGTTTGAATAGGAATGACCCCATAGACTGACTCTTTATTTGAATGGTTGGCCTATAGGGAGTACCATTATTGAGAGGTGTAGCCTGCTGGAGGAAGTGTGTCACAGCGGTGGTGCAATGGGCTGTGAGGTCTTCTATGCTCAGGCTATATCCAGTGAGACACAGTCTTCTTCTGTTGCTTGCAGATCAAGATGCAGGACTCTCAGCTCCTTTTCCAGCACCATGTCTGCCTGCATGTTGCCATACTTCGAGCCATCCTGATAAAGTACTGAACTTCTGAAGCTTTAAGCCAGCCCTAATGAAATGGTTTGCTTTGTAAGAGTTCCTGTGGTCAGGGTGTCTCTTCACAGCAACAGAAATCCTAACTGAGATATGTGATAAAGAGTTAATCATCCATGCAGAAGAGCTAGAACTTTTAAGAGGTTGGACCTAATCAAAGGACTCTAGGTCACAATATGCCCTTGAAGGGAATCATGGAGCCTCCATGACTTCCTCTTCCTCTCTAGCTTTCCAGCTAATGAGATGGATAATTCCTGTTTTCTTCTGCCATGAAGAGTTACTCTTGCCAGAAGTACAAACACACCTTGCATTGGAAACTTCATAAGCGCAAGTCAAAGCAAACTGTTTTTGTGTCAGTTAATTGCCTCTGGTAGTTCCCTCAGTGGTGGAAGGCTGATGAAGAAGGCAACACGTCTTTGACAACTCATGAACAACGCGAAATTGCAGGGGTGACAGTGTCTTTGTAGTGAGGTAGTGACAACAGCGATTATTTCTACACATTCTGTCAGCGGATAATGAATTACCTGCATGCACATTTTTTTTCCTTTCACCCTGACCAGCAGAGGCTCAAGCTATATAATAATGTCTTCAAGGTCACAAAGAACCAAGTGTGGAAGACCCCATGTCTAATACACACTGAGGCAGGCAGATCTCTGTGGGTTCCAGACCAGCCTAGTCTACACAGTGAATTCTAGGTCAGCAAGGCTCTACAGTGAGATCCTGTCTCAAATAAAAACAAAACAAAAAACAAAACAAAGTCAGGAGATTAATCTACAGAGTCAGTGAGACCCATTCACAACAATTAAAAAATCATGCAAGTGGATCAATTTCAACCCTGCATTTAGGTTAAATCAGATATTAAGTTCAAATTATATTTGATCAAGTTGATTGATACACATTTGATTAAGTCATTTGATACTGTATTTCTAATCCATACAACTGATGCTTGGTTATTAAAGGACTTCACAGTGGACAAACCCTTTTGATTTAAAGAGAGAATGCTCTGATTTCAGCAAAGGTAAGGGGAACACAGTGGACTCCAAGAGACCCTAGCTAGAGTCTTTATGGTAAACTTTGCTTTTCTGTGTATTTGTATGTGCCTATATGTAAGTTATATGTAAGTGTATAGTCATATTCCTCAAAGAAAAGATAGAAAGATATATTTTCAAATGATGATAAAGCCCTAAATGACAACAGATGGCATTGTGGTTTGTCGAGGTAAATTGCAATTCCACACATACTCAGAAGCCCAGGCAGAATAATAGCAATGAACTTGGAGATAGTCTGAGCTTTGCTTCAAGCTGAGAAGCAGTGGATACAAACCAGAGGCCAGAGGAGGACAAAGGAAGAGTGTAGCTTACTTAGATGGCTTCCAGAAAACATATATAGCTGGCAGACCTCTCTGTCTGTTACTCTCCAGACCCACATTGTGTGTGTGTGTGTGTGTGTGTGTGTCTATGTCTCAGCAAATATCTACTTCTCAGGACAAAGAGCTAAGCCCAGAAAACCAGGCACCAATTCATTAGCATGAACTTTCTAGATAAACAATTACATATGACTACTGTGTACCATTTTGCACATTCTTCCTCCCACTAAGCTCAATTAGAGGCTATGGAGTCCAAGTCTTCTGCTTTTTCCTCTAGGTATGTTTTCAATACAGAGGCAGCTGCCCATCTATGTAAATCACAGCAAGAAAGGTAAGATCAGACTCAAGAAGGAAAGTGAGCGAACAGGGGGAAAACAGATGGCGTAAACACAGTCTGAAAGGCAGGGCGAATGAAGCTGGACCCGGATGCTTAAAATGAAGCTCATACTATCCATTACTAGGAAGATTAGGAAATGTATTGCACCCAGAAATTAAATTGCAAGCAGTTAGAACTAATTAGAAATTAAAATTTCAATACTTATGCATGATTAAAGTATGCACACAATAGGGAAGTAGAAGACACTTCCCTTGCCTGCTGGAAGTCATTTACTGGGAATACTTAGCAGAGGTTCTACTTACAGGAGGTAGAGTAGGCATACAGTACATTACTGCAGGACTAAGATGTGGGTGCTGCTCCCAGGGCTAATATGCAAATTGGGCTCAAAGTCCGTGAAACAAAATTCGTGATTGAGAAAAAGAATAGAAACATGAACTGATTCGTGGCGGAGCACAGAGAACAGCGGCCGCTGCCGTACCTTCATTGCAGGTGCCTTTTAGCAAATTCCATTTATAATAGCAACGAACACCATGAAATAAGGAGAAGCATGCTCAGTGAGAAAATAGAATACCCTCAGACAGGAAGTGTGCAGTGTCATGGAAGGGCATTACATAATACTCCAACAAATGCTGAGGTTCCCTACCAAAACAATACCTTGCTCATTCCCATATGAGGATGTGAAGCAAAGGCAATCCCAATCAACACCCTCATCACAGAAGTTACACCACAGTACCTAATCAGCCTGAACTACAAAATACGTACAGTTAACTGAAGCAACCTGGAAAAATTGCGAATGAGCTAAACTTGCCCTAGCAGAGAGCAGAGCTTATTAGAAAGGTGGTCAGATAATGTGCTGTCGGGGAAGGAGTAGACACACAGATGAAAGCACCCAAGACAGCTCAGGAGGGCATGGCGCTACATGGAGAAACTTGACAGAGAAGGAGAAGAGGAAAGAAGGCTTGATCCCTGTTCAGTAGATGATTCCCTAAGGACTGTTTAACTGCTGTCAAGCCCACCTGGATCAGGAAGAAAAATGCAATCCCAGGACAATGCAAATGCAAATCAAAATTAAACTCACACAATCAATTGGGAAAGAATGCTCAGGAGGCTAAAAGCAAAACAAGTCAAAAAACAAGTCAGCAAACGCTCAGATCATAGGATCTGCTATGCTTGTGCCAACAATGCTTTCATTCAAAAGCTAAAAGCTAAGAGACATCCTGGAAGGAAACGTTTGTGGACTCTAAGAGAAAATGTTCAAATGTTCGTACCTAGGATGCATCATGAAAAGTCAACCTATGTATTATTTTTCACTCGCCAGAGTAACAAAATTTAAATATTAATATTAAATATTAGCAAGAACTTGAGAACAGGAATAGCTATAAACTGATAAGTAAACTGATATGATTATTTATTAATTTATTTATTTGCCTATTTATTTATGATGTGCATTGATGTTTTGCTCACATGTGTGTCTGTGTGAGTGTGTCAGATCCCCTGGAGTTACAGACAGTTGTGACCCGCCATATAGGTGCTAGGAATTGAACCCAGGTCGTGGGGAAGAGCAGCCAGTGCTCTTAACTACAGAGCCAACTCTCTAGCCCTGATATAATGAGTTTTTAAAGGAATTTTCCAATAGCCAGTAAAATGTCAAGTAACTCTACATGTTCTATTTCTGGCATATATCCCTGACAGATTTTTTTTTCACATGTGGAAAAGATATGCATAGCATTATTTGTAATGGTAAAACATCAGAAGCAATCTGAAAAAGCTTTTCTCAGTGTAGATTGCATTCCTCCGGACTGCTAAACTTTAAGATCCACACTGAGTGTTGCCCAATTGAAATGCCTCCCTATCAAAACAAGAACTCTGGTAGAGTTAAATGCAAAACAGGATTTGGGTTGGTGATATGAGATTGCTTAGAAGTAAAGGCAGCTGTAGGCAGGTCTGATGACCTGAGAGAATTTGATCTCCGAGATCCACGTGGTGGAAGGAGAGATCCGGCTCTCTCACACACAAGTGGTAGCGGGGCTGGGAAGCAGAAGCTGAAGGTGAAGATACTAGTGCTTGCTGGCCAAGCATGAAGACCCAAGTTCAATGCCCAAAATCCATGTAAAAACAAAAACATGGCCCAAGCATCTACAACTTCAGGCTGAAATGAGACCAGAGGGGCCTCTTCCTGCCAGCCTAAGACCGAGTCCAGTCAGGACCTTCAAGAGAAGAACATGGGGACTGAAAAAGAGGGACATCTGACTTTCTCTCTGGCTGCTGTTTGTGTATATGGGCATATACATCAAAATGCATACATGCACACATGTACCATACACATGTCAGTATTAGTATGGTACATATACAATTACATCATTTAATAGCATAAAATGTTTAAACTACGTACTTTTACATTTGTTGTATGTGTGTGGTTTGGATAGTAAATGCTCTCCCAAAAGACGTTTTGTGTTGATAGTTTGTTACTGCCTTAGGGTTCTCCTAGAGGTGGTAGGTCCTTAAAAGGCAAGGCCTCCTGGGAGGAAGTTACATCCTTCCATGAGGTTTATTCAAGGAAATACTGGAACGCAAGCTCATTCCTCTTTCCTTCCCTGACCTGCTTCCTGGCCATCCAAAGGTAAGCAACTTTTGTGCTTCATGTGGTCCCTGCCTTGATGCACTATGCCCCAAAGCAACAAAGCCAACCAACCACTTATTGAAGCCCCTGAGACTGTGAACCAAGACATTTCCTCCTTTAACTTGATTCAAGTAAGGTAATTTGTCACAGCAATGGGAAGCTGTGATAAACTAATTGTTCATTCTATTTTATATGTAAACACAATGTTATTTAAACATTTATTTAATATACAGAATATATATTTAATATACAGAATTTTACTCTACTAGTTGACCTATGTGATAGAGAAAAGAACATAAACAACAATAATAGACAGCAAATTATAACATCACTTATAATGTTCTATATTTAAAATATAGAATATCTTCTTTTGCCACTTATAAAATTAAGATGAATTTGCAAGCATATTATTAAATGTCATAACTTTGCTCATGTTTCATACTCTTTGCAGTTAGTGTCTTACAGTTCATTCTTCCCCCCACCCCCACCCCGAGACAGGGTTTCTCTGTTTAGCCCTGGCTGCCCTGGAACTCACTTTGTAGACCAGGCTGGCCTCGAACTCAGAAATCCGCTTGCCTCTGCCTCCCAGAGTGCTGGGATTACAGGCGTGGCGCACCACCGACCGTCTCTTACAGTTCATTCTTAAAATGAACACGCAGTATTTACTGGCCAATTACCACATGCTAGGCACTGTCGGGTTTTGCACAGTATATTAACCAGATAGTGATCCTGGACATTAAGTATTAGTGTAGTATTCAAAAGATGTTAGAACCACAAAGGTAGCATCATGCCAGCACGAAGCCTTCCCTAAAGCTATCTTTCCAAGTGCTATATAGCAGTGTGGGAACACCTGGCCTTGTTTTCTTCTTGCGTTTCTTCAAGCCCAGAGAAATAACCCTGCTTGCTCCACTGAGAAGGGCCTGGAGGGGCAAGAGCATGTGCGGCAGCTGGAGCAACGCAGCTTTTGTTGACACCTCAGGAAACTGGATGTTGTGCATGACGGAGCCCAGAGATTGATGAAACGCACTTCGTCTGTGCATGGCAGTCTCTGCAATGCATCCTCGTGGGGCTGTGTGTGGAGACATGCCTGCCTCATACATAAACGTAGCTGGGCTGGGGAGGGTCAGCTGTGCTTCAAGAAAGTCATCCACCCAAGTAGTATCATCTGTGATTCTGAAAACCCTTTGGGAGAGATGTCGCAGGTGTGCTGAGGCCACATCTATCTGGGATAGTGCAAGAAAGATGCTAAGTTGTACTCAAAGCTCACTGCAGCTGGGTGCCTTTCTAGAGCAGAGGCGGGGCAGCCACTGAAGGTGGTCTCCTTGTGCATTGTGTGCATCCCTACTGTGCTGACTTCTTGGAGTTCTCTGACACACGACCCCAGCTTGATGGGCCTTCTGTGATGCTTATGGCTATTTGACCCTTCCACAAGTCAGTCCCACAAATACTGGCAGACAATACAGTAACTGTGTACACAACATTCTGTGCATTGCCCTTTGTTTCCATGGATGGTCTGGTCAGCTATCCATACTTCGAAAGTAAGCACTTGGACAATCCTTCAAACACTTGTATATCCTCCCAGTATCTCATGACAATCCTTCTCAGTGGAAAAAGTTTGACATGTGTAGCTATTGTTTTTATATTTTTATTCTTTTTAAAATATTTTATTTCATAATTCTTTCATAACCATACAAAGTAAAGGATATACACTATGGAGAGCTGACCGTGCCTTAAAGATGGCGCTGCCTGAGCCTGGCTGCCTGGAGTAAACAAGTCCATATAAGGCTTGGGGCTTGGATTGCTTAGTGGCCTGTTCTCACGCCATGTTGCTTAGCCAATGGTAGAGCGAAGCGTCATCTCGGACCATGGGCCGTCCTAGCGAGGGTATATCATTCGCGCTCAAGGGAGATTCAGGGGCACACCCAGCAAGCTGTAACTTGGCATGCATTCTGAGTAAACTCTCTCTGGAAGGAACTGGTGTGCTAGTCTTTCTTTCCTGCTGGTCAGGAGATCGGCGCGGCACAATACACCACATGGCTAATTCAAGTGATAATAATGATAAAAATTATGATGAGAATAGAGTTGGGAGTCATGTCTTCTTAATGCCGGGATAACATCAAAGCTTTTCCTGATGAAGTATAGTTCTATTATGCAGAAGGCACTTACCTGTGTTGTTGGCAAGAGCCACCTTAGATTCATTAGACAAGGCATTGCTGAACAGCGCTCCAACACTGTCAAGTGATGTATGAATGAAGGACAGAAAGCAGTAGCTTAGGATGTAGTCACCCCAACCACCAACCAGCCCTGACTCAAAGTCAGAAGACTTTGTTGAGGTGCACTATACCAAGGTGTGTCTCCATACATTCCATTGCTAATTCTGTACTGGCAGAGAGCTATGGCCTGTCTCTGGACTCATAATTTGTAAATATTTGTTTCTTCCTCATTTACCTACGGAAATCTAGAATTAGATCTGATTGACTTTAATACAAGATCTGAGGGCCAGTATCTGGGCAGAAAGGAGAAGGTGGAACTTTCGGGCAGAGAAAGGGACTCAGAGAGGAAATCAGAGGCAGGACATTTGCCAGCAGACATAGGAGTGAATGGATGTAAAAAGGAGCAGAGAGATAAAGAACTGTGGGCTGAAAAAGCCAGGTTGAGTTAGATGAGCTAGCATAGAGTCTGCCCAGCTAAAACACCTAAGCTTGAAAATATTAATAAGTCTCTGTCAATATTTAAACTATGGGCAGTCTGAAATAATGCCACTATAATACTTCATTCCAGAAATCACCTTTAGGAAGGCAATTTCAACTTTGCTGATTTTTCCCTTGTAGTGGGAGTTGCAGACACTCAGAAAGGTTGCCTCAGAAGGGGTTAATACAAAGTAAACCTGGCAGATGGCGAAGAACAAAGCGATCACTTTAGTTTAAAAATAACTCCATCAAAATGAGGACAGCTTATCTTATTTGGGGTGTGCGCTCTAAGAAGCAGCCACGGGGCTGTGTCCTCAAGTCATACATAACGACAAAAGTTGGTTACATCATTGATTTCACATGTTGTCTGTGAGATACAGAAAATAAGCTCTCTGTTCACTGAAGTCTTTTTACCAATCTAACGTCTAGTCTTGCTACAATACTAACATTAGAAAGTATGCATATTCTACTCCTCCTTTAAGGTATGATCACACAGCTATTTTAAGAATTTAAGAATTTCACACTTACAGTGATACTAGGCCCCTTCTCCCTTCTCAGTGCTTCCGGATGGCAGGCCACAGACTGAGGTGGGAGCCACATAGGAATAGCAATTAGGCTGGGAAAATGACAGTATTCCCCAATGGTCACAGCCAAGACCCAGTTGACTGTCCTAGAGTTAGCTTTAGAGTCTTGCCCCTCCTCTCCTAGTTCATTTCTTTAGTAGTGGGTCTTGGTGGCAGCTGTCCTGATCTGTGGTTGCCGGCTTGCTCTAGCCAGAGGCTGACACTCTTCACGCAAAATAAAACACAGCAAGCATGCTGCAATGAGAGCTTCCCTGGCTTCCTTAGGCAACAACGGTCAGGCACCTGCAATCTTCACAACTCTCAGCAGCTCTTACCCTGAGCCTACAGGGATACAGACTCACAATCATAAGTAGACTACTTTAATTATTTGATCATAATCCTAGTAGTCTGGGACACAGAGTAATAACTACATTTATATACTTTCTATCTCTGATTTCATTTAATCCAAATAGCCTATCCAATAGAGGATGTTACTTTATATGTGAGAAGTCTGAAGCCCAAAAGAGTTGTCTGAGTTAACCAAAAGTCACAGGCATTAGCATTGCCGGCTTCAGAACCTGTAATATTTTCATTGTGACCTCTTGGATATGTTGGTCCAACATTGAAATGACTTTTCAAATCTGCCTTTTAAATTTACTTTTTTCTTGAATAGATTAATGTTTTACTATCATTACAATGTACTTAAAATATGGTTTAAAATTGGAAATCAGTGTATATAAGAATTTCTATTTTATAAATAGAGCCAAAATCAAATGGGGGATGTTTTCAACCATTCCTGGTAGTCTGGGTCAGGGTCAGGGTCAGTTGTCTCTAGGTTCTTGACCTCTTATTCAAGTAATTGAAGCAGAGGCTTATGGTGTTTGCAAAGTAGCATGAGAATTATTCAAAGCAAAGTTAAAGAACAGGTCAGAGTATACTTCAAGATGGCAGCAGGTATAGAGCAAAATACTCAGAGCCCAATTATTCTCTGGGGATTCATTCTAGGAGGTTCAAGAGAAGGAAGAGTTTGATACTGACGGCCTCAGCAAGAGTGTCTCTTTGTTGATTGATAGGTCAGGTCATATTACCATTTTTCTGCTCTGAATGCCCCTTACCATCTGGCTTTAATCATATGCATATCCAATAATGAATAGAAATCAGATGCTAAGTAGGGATGGAGTTCATCTGAGGACACAGTTTGCTTCATTTCTCATGCAAACAAACCAGTCGGGATCAGACTTCTCACTGTCAGACCGGGATATATCCCATTGTTCAGAGTGCACATGAACCCTGATGGAGGTAAAGGTTGAAAGTTACTAGGTACATTGTGTGGGGTTATGTATAATCCAAACCAAACTGAGCCCCAAGTTACTCCCATTTATTTCTATAATTCTATCAAGTACAGAACTTGCTGAAGTTCCAAAACTCACTTTTGCTTTGTATTGTTGTTGGTTTTCTTTAAATATAGAGGGACAAAACAAAGGCATTAAGATTATAAAGACCAACAGGTGAGCTTAGGCCACAGAAGTAGCTCATATGTACTATTTAATTCTTGCAAAAATCCTATGAGGCACAGCATGTTGAGCTTGTTTTGCTGATAGTTAGACTGAAAAGGAGAAAGAGGTGTCCTGTTTTCTAGTTTACCGCACATTGAAAGTGAGTAGAACACACACACACACAAGTTGACACACAAAACCAGCCAGTACAACAGGTATTTGGAATTAGAAATAAGTGTCAGAAAACCCAGGGAAGAAGTGTTCAGCCCACAAAAACTACAGGAAAAAGACAAAAGCCATTCACCATCCAAGTATATGGTGCTCTTAAAGAAAACCAATCTTGAAAACATGGAATGCAATAAACATTAACAGAAATAATGCAAGAGGATTCCTCTAAGAAAGAGGTGTTGAAATGGTGTGTGTTCTGAAGAAAGTAGGCCCAGATCTGTCAAGGCGAAGACAAATCTGATTAAAGTAACCGGGCTTTACAACCATAACAAAAAGCCTGTGGTCAACAGGAAAAAAAAGTTTATTATTTAGGGCTAAAGAAACTGTGTGTTTCCCTGGTTAAATTTACTTCCAGGAGACAATGGAAACCTTTCTACCGAGTACACATCAAGGGCTTTATCTTTGGGCAACTTACCCTTCAAGTAGAAAATCCAGAGCAAAAAACTAGCTTTTAATGCAAGTGCTCAGAGGGTATCATTCCCATGAGCATTTCTTAAATCTACTAAAAGGAACCTTCATCCAACCACAGAATCACTGGGAAAGCACAGCAAAGGGCTGACAGCGAGGACAGAGAATACGTGGCTCCCGTCTGGGTCTAAAGGAGATGTGAGCATCAGGTGGAAGGCGGAATGTAAATACTTGCTCATCTCTGGGATAAAGCAGAAGAGAGCAGGGAAAGCAGGGAGGCGAGGATCAATGACCTGTACTCTGGGACGTGTCCTCAGCTTCGTTTGTTATGTCCTCGCAGTCTGGACGACCACTGTCACCCACAAACATCTCATTTGTAGTTTTAGTAGAATATTCTTTGTATGTGCATGTCTAGAGTTTCCTCATGACCGGATGCAGACTGTATTTCTAGCCAGAAAAAATTTACATAGATGGGGTTGTGTCCTTCTCAGAACTTCATCCTTGGAGTATATGAAGTTCGTGAGGCACTCATAATGGTAATTTCTAGGATCCTGTTGAGATGTCATATTTCTCTACTGGGCAGTCATTGCTCCATTTATTTTTTCCTTGCTACTGATAAATAGTGTGTGGTGGTTTAAATGGAAATGTCCCTGATAGACTCATGTGTTAGAGTACTTGGCTCAAAAGGAGAGGCACTACCAGGAGGTGTGCCCTAGTTGGAGTAGGTGTGGCCTAGTTGGAGTGGATATGGCCTAGTTGGAGTAGGTGTGACCTAGTTAGAGTGGGTGTGGCCTAGTTAGGGTAGGTGTGGCCTAGTTGGAATGGGTATGGTCTAGTTGGAGTAGGTGTGGCCTAGTTAGAGTGGATATGGCCTACTTGGAGTAGATGTGACCTAGTTAGAGTGGGTGTGGCCTAGTTAGAGTAGGTGTGGCCTATTTGGAGTGGGTATGGCCTAGTTAGAGTGGGTGTGTCTTAGTTGGAATAGATGTGGCTTTTTGGAGAAAGTGTGTTACTGTTGGGAGGTGGGCTTTGAGGTCTCCGAGACTCAAGTCAGTTTCACATCTGCTACCTGAAGATCAAGATGTAGACCTCTCAGTTCATTCTCCAGCATCATGTCTGCAACACATGCTGCCATGCTTCTTCCCATGATGATAATGGACTGAACCTCTGAAACTGTAAGCTAGCCCCAGTTAAATGTTGCCCTTTATAAGAGTTGCTTTGGTCATGGTATCTTTTCAAAGCAATGAAATCATAACTGTGACATAGTGTTTGGGGGGGAATATGTTAACGGGATTTAAAGAAAATGTTTTCCTGTCAATTTTTGTTTTTTTGCATTCTGAGGCTCAGACCTCAGGCCTCACACATTTGACAAGTACCCTAACCACCAAGATTTAAAGTTATCCAAGTGACCAGTTCTTTGTCAAAACATATCTTTTAAGATTGTCAAGTAAAATCATGAGTGTCTGTATGCAATAGTACAGATGTAAATGTTAAGGAGAAGAACACAGTTAATCAAAATAGAATAGAAGAGATTGGCAAGAAGACAGGAAAGACGCTGTAAAAAGAAAAGAACCCATGAGTAGCACAAAAATGATGAGCAGAGCCATTATATGCAAGACTTTCTTATATTAATATTGCATTTAAAAATAAAACAAAAGCTAAGCCAATAAACTACACAGCTTAAGACTCAAAGACTCATAAAATTGTATTAGCAAAATACCTAAGGTAGTATTAACTGTCTTATCTGCATGTGAAAGAGAAGCCTCCTTTGCTATTAAGAGGAATGTATTCATAGTGAACCCAAGCAGTATTTAACCTTGTGTTTTATGTAAGAAAGAAATGCCAAATGGATGGACTAAGAAAGATGAAAAGATTTAATGTGGATGAATGTACACCAGGAAAATGCAGGCCCAAATCGCAAACCAAGGATTAGAACTGCAATGGGTGTAACCTTAAAGATGATATGAGTGACTGACTAGGGAGGAGGGAAGATGTGACAGCGGGAGGAGGGAGAGGCACAAGGTCACAGTCCTAGCGTTGGACAATATAAAATCAGGTCAAGAATGCTCAGCATTCAGCGCTAAAATGTTCACTTGGCAGTTAGGGTAAAAGCACAGCAGTGTCCGCAGCAGTGTTTATAAATTCCAAGAGGTGGTGGTGGCTCAGTGGTTAAGAGCACCGACTGCTCTTCCGAAGGTCCTGAGTTCAAATCCCAGCAACCACATGGTGGCTCACAACCATCCGTAATCTGACCCCCTCTTCTGGGGTGTCTGAAGGCAGTTACAGTGTACTAATAATAAATGAACAATAAATGAATAATAAATAAATAAATTTTAAAAATAAATTAATTAATTCCAAGGGGATACAAACAAAAGGTCCCGTGGTCAAGAGACCTCACCACTCTTAGTCTGTGACAGATCAGGCAAATAAAACCAAGTACAGGAAAGTGCTGCTAATGTAAGTAGCAATAAAGTATTAATATTGATATTTAACTACCAGGTCGTAACACTCATAGGTGGGCATATATCCAAAATCAGTATTGTGTTTCTCAAATAGCCTTGGTAGAGAATCACAAATTAAGGCATAGCAGATTATTATAAAAATGGATAAACTGCAAAAGAGTAGAAATAGAATTTTTTTCTAACAAAGCATAGGAAAATCCAAATTCATAGAAAAATCAGCTCAAAGGCCTTTCCAGCTTAGAAATTGAAATTAGCAGGGTGTAGAACACACTGCAAAGACACAGCGTGCATAAGCAGGCCTCGGGATTCACTTCCTTGTTGGTTTACTACTTCATGTGAGCAGATCTTGCCCCTCAGACTTCTGCTCCTGCCCCAGCCCCCCTCGCAAGTGCGAGGTCACAGCAGCACCACCATCCCTGGCCCAGGGATCTTTTAAATGAGATCTCACTTATCTTGATACGAATGAGTGAATAAAACAGACTTAGCCATGGTTAAGAGTAAGACAAAGAAAATCAAATTATGCTAATGTAGAAGGAAGGGGGGAAAGCTATACAATTAAAAACGAAGGAGCTAGAAATCCGAAGTCATGGCACAACCCGGAGAGAAGCTATGACCCCTCCGCTGTAGGGCCGACCAGTGGGCCGCCAAGGGGATAGAAGGCCTCCTTACAAAATCAGTTCACTGTGTTTTCCTGTATGCTTCATTACTAGTTCTAATATATGATGCATTCATTCCTAGATTGTTCATTGTGCCAATACTTTCAAATGTATTTGCCTCATTTGCAAGAAATGGTTTTATGATCCTTATATTAGAGTTTCGTTAGTCACCATCATAGACCGTCAAGTGCACTCATCCTGCTTGTGTTCCAGTGTTTTGTTGGGGGTGGGGGGTTCGAGACAGGGTTTCTCTGTATAGCTCCGGAACTCATGCTGTAGACCAGGCTGACCTCGAACTCAGAGATCTGCCTGCCCCTGCTTCCCAAGTGCTGGGGTTAAAGGCATGCGCCACCACCGCCTGGCTAAAATTGTGTAGCCCAGGCTGGCCTTGAACTGGAGATTCTCCTGCCTTTGCCTCCTTCAGCAAATCTGACCAGCGTGTGCCACCACACTCGGCGTGTTCCAGTCTTAAACACAATGTGTGGGTTCCACACAACTTAATCTCTTGAACTGTAGCAAAACCAGTTCTGTCTCTAGCAGGAGACGATGGTCAGGTAGACATGGTCAGAACGTCCCTAATTCAAAGCTCTAAACGCTCCAGCATCTGGAAGGTTTTGAGAACGAATCCGATGCTAACAGGAGATGCTGTCTGGTGGCCCACGGTACATAAACTTCTCACAATGTAGCGCATGCGTTACCTTCAGGTTATGGGTATTAGGCACAGAAAACAGCAGACAAGTCACGGCTCCGTCATGGCATGTCTCTAAGGGGCAGGGAATATGCTGTTCCTTTGGTGGGCAGTGATGGAATAGAGTAGACGAATTTCTTGTCACGCTCTCCTGTGTTGAGATTAGGTGAGGACTTGGCTGCAACGGAAGCCCAGCCAGCAGCTACTGCGATGTCGCCTGACTTAAACCAAAGCTTTCAGATGCTGTTATTGTCAACTTGGTGGCTTATTTCTCAGCAGGATCTATTCTGCTTTGGCATTTGCAAGGAAATAAAATATAAATGAGAAGCAGATTGATCTGAATCATGCATCTTTTCCCCTCCTTTTATTTATTTATTTTTTTGTTGAATATAATCTTCATTTACATTTCAAATACTAAAACCTTCCCCGGTTTCCCCCTTCCCTAAAACCCCCAACCCCTCCTCCCATCCCCTGCCTCCTCGCATATGCCCCTCCACCCGACCCACTCCCACCTCCCTCCCCTCCATTTCCCTTTGTTGGGGCATCTATTGAGCCTTCACCTGACCAAGGACCACTCCTCCCACTGATGCCCAGCAAGGCATTCCTCTGCCACGTTTTTGGCTGGAACCATGTGCACCCCTTGGTTGATGGTTTAATCCCTGGGAGTCCTGGGGCATCTGGGTGGCCGACATTGTCATTTTTCCCAGGGGGCTGCAAACCCCTTCAGCTCCTCCAGTCTGCCCTCCAGCTCCTCCATTGGGGACCCCGCACCCAATCCAATTGTTGACTCTGTATGTATAAGGCTCTGGCAGGGCCCCTCCGGGGACAACGATGACATATTCCTTTGGGTATGCACTGTACTTAAGGCCAGACCACCTAAATATCTACGATTTCATTTCTTGCTTTTCAAATACAGAATCTATATTTTTCATTTGCCACTCCCCCATAAGAAGGTAAATAGAGAAAGAGCTTGCGAGCCCAGCTGCTTATCGGTGTAACGGTAGCTTCTGTGGTAAGGTGAATTACACAGATGAGCTTCGTCATGGGAGGTGTGGGGAAATATATGCTCAGTACCCACTACTGGGACTCCCAGACTGGCCTCGATGCCCGTACCATACCCAAAGGTATAATCAGTCGTTTCCTAGTAAAGAGAAGTTTTTGTTTTCTCTGCAAACTCCACCAGGCAGGAGCTACAAGCCCCTCCCCCTCTTCTTCCGACTCTACTTCGGAGGAGGCAGACAGAATCGCTGCTGCTTTTCCTGATCCAGCTAAAAATAACTCGTTTGTGAGTTGTGCTACCATTACCTCCTTCAAGCCAGGGGGGAAATAAAATCGCAGGGCGGGCAGGTGTGGAGCAGTAGCTGTGCCCTCCCCGCAGGGCGCTGCTTTTCTGGTGGAATAGCTGCAGTGAGTGGCAAGAACATCATCTTAAAAAAATCACCTTTGCCTCTCACTAGCTGGCAACTGGAAGACAGAGTTTGTGTTTCCTGCCCCACACCCGTCCCAAGTAGGAAGCACAGAGAAGAGAAAGCTAAGATACTGGTATAAAAAAATCTATTCTAGCCGGGCAGCAGTGGTGGTGCACACCTTTAATCCCAGCATTTGGGAGGCAGAGGCAGGCAGATTTCTGAGTTCGAGGCCAGCCTGGTCTACAGAGTGAGCTCCAGGACAGCCAGGGCTAGACAGGTCTCGAAACAAACAAACAAACAAACAAACAAACAAACAAACAAATAATCTATTCTAACTGGTAAACAGGATAGATTTCAGATGTTTACAGAGAAGGAATTTAAAGAGGAGAATGGGTTGAACTTACAAGGTTGCGTAGACACAGAGATCGCAGTTAGAGCATCAGAGGCCAGCTGTGGTGAGGCACACACTCTACAACCACCAGGCAGTCCACTGTAATGAGAGGTTTGTACGAGGCTGGAGGTCACCTATCCCGGAGTTTTCCTACTCTAGCCCAGGAACTTGCTTTCCAGGGAAGCCTTTGTTTTCACAGCAAGCACAGGTAGTTGATCATCATTACCCTCCAGGGCCCGGAAATCATGGTAGCTTCTAGAGGGAGCTGCAGCTACAGAGTGAGTGGGGTCAGCGGCTGTCACGGGATCTGAGCGCAGTGAAGAAGTCAGTGGAGAAGACAGACACGTGGCCATCATCAGGTCGGTAATCTTTCACTTGGAAAAGTGCAGAAGCTACTTCTTGGCCTGGTTGCCACCAGCAGGACCCCAGGCTGCGGCTGCTGCCATTCCTCCCAAGGGGAGAGGTGGCTTCCAAGACAGCTTGCTCTCTGACTGGGTTCAACTGTGGGATTTCGCTCTTTGGTTAAAGGGGTTGTAGATCTGGAAGGGTGTAAATCTCAGCTGCATGAGCTTCAGGTTCTAACAGATCCTTTGTGTGCCTCCCCCACCTTGCCCTCCCCCCCCCCCGCTTCCCCCTCCCTGCCTCCCCCCTGCCCTCACCCCGCCCTCCCCCTCCCCCGCCACCCTCCCCGTCCCCTTCCTGATCCATGGCAACTGAAAGATGCGGTTTGATGAAACAGTGGGTCCATTTGGAGCTGGGACTCAAGAGTGTAGCTTTCTAGAGGGTCAAAGGTTCTCAGCTGTCACCTCGGTGGGACTACCTCACAAAGGAAAAAGCCCCTCTGCACGAAGCTTGCCCCGTGTTCTGGCAGAGCCTCTATTCAGTGAGGATGAGTCTTGGCAGGATATGTGAAAGAACTACTGACTAACGACCTGTGAACAAGAAACAGACAGAACAGAAGTTTACTTTTAACTTTGAAAGTTGAGTGTGTGTCTCCAAATATGTCCAGAATTGCGGTGAAGAAGAGAGTTTGAATGACTCGGGAGACGCTAATGGCAAACTTGTAAGTCTGACTCCAACGTGGAAAACGTAGAACGATACACTTATTTGGAGGGAGGCAGGAGAACTTGGATGAGAAGCCCTCTGAGAAGTTCATTAGCAGTGCTAATAAAATCCGCTACGCTCTTCAAGTTGAAGGCTTCTGGGCTGGCCTTCCTGACCTGACCTCTGTTCTGTCCCTATGTCCATGCCAACACACAGATGGCATTCAGTTTTTAAATAGATGAACTTACTGACATTTATGGTCCCCTGTTGATGGCCTCGCCTGGCAGAGTATGTGGGGCTATGGTTATGGTGAGCAATGCTACTCATCAATATTAGTGAGTCATACTGTGAAGAAATCAAGGGGAGACAGCAATAATGTCATTTAATTTGCAAGTAATAGGTTGCATTATAAAAAAAAAACACTGTAAAAGACTTTAGCTCTGAAAAGGTACCTATTTATAGAGATTTGTTTAGACATTCGTGGATTTACCACAGCGGCAGGTGGCATGGGTCTGAATACCCCAACTCTCAGTCATTCTTATTATGGAATACATGTCAAATACAGCCACCTCTGCAGACTATGGTAGCTGACAGGAAACCAAAGTATCATTTCTTCTTGACAGTTTTCCCATCTATTGTGGTGCAACACATACTTGGATTATTTTCCCCAAGAATAACCCAGTTACTTATGATTTTAAAACTAAGTGGAAGGAGAGGCACTTTGAATTTTTTCTTCAATCCTGCCCGGCAGTGTCCCATCTGTGTCTCCTATTGGCCTAATCAGATTTCAATCAGCCGAAGTGAGTACCTCAGAAGAGCATCTGACTTCCTTCAGAAATAGAGTTGAAGGCTAGTAATCCTGAGCCTGACCTCCATGACAGAGGACCAGTTACCCCATCTTGCTGATACTTCATTTCCTTGACTGTTTGGCTGCACTGTGGTCAATGGTAAAAAATAAGAGGCATATAAAGTGCTCTGTCTGTATCCAAGCACACCACCGAGAATTTAATGAGATGGGGGAGGAATGATAAATGTATCTGACCTTTGGCTTCATTTGTTTGTTTCTTCTCTTTGCTCTTTAACCTAGGAATGTGGTGGTATATGGGAATAGTCTTGAGTTTCCTTTTGGTTTTTACTTTTGAAAAAAATGTTAGGCTCTTGAGGAATGGGTGATTGAGTCAAATGCCTGAGAGAAGTTTGAGAGGAGAGAGATTTCTTGCCGATCCTCTCCTCAAATTCTGATACTTGAAAACAAAAATCTTCAGCAAACGACTAGAAGAGAGAAGAGAAGGATTGCTACCCTTGGCTGCAGCCCCCGTAACCTTGTGATTTAAGTCTTTCAGTGATGCCAAAACCCAAGCAAGATTCTAGGATCACAGTGGAGAAGGGGGCCTGTGTTCTGCTCCCTGGGCAGAGACCATGGGTGATGACGGTGCTCAGGGAGAAGGGAGGGGCTCCTACATGGTGGCTGACAGATGCCTCTTGGATGTTCCCAAGAGCCAACAGGGACTTCACACTGTAGAAAGAACATGGAACTAAAGCGGCAGGTAGATAGGACAAGAGACTTCAGTTGTAACATTAGTGAAAAACACTATGCTTTTCTCCCTGGATTCTAGTGGGAAGCTTTTAAACTAGGAAGTATACAAAAAAAAGGCACTGCAGAGCTCTTAAACTGAAAGAACATTGATGTGCTCACCAATAATGTTATTTTAGGGAGGCAGGCTAGGCCAGAGTTGGTTTTGCAGTGGACATCTGTTAGTTTTGATTCTCAACTGAGCCAGTTAGTATTTCATAAGTCCTGCACAATGCTTCCGTAGTAGATCCATCGTCTCAGGGTGAAATGGTCTGCATTTTAGCTTTGGGGAAAAGCCATTTGTTGGTTTGTTTTCTGAGTTGGTATTCCTGTGAAGCTTCTTGTGGGGACAGAGTGGAATCAACTCCCGGTAATCTGAAATAAACACAAGCAAAGTCAAGTCCTGGTGTTAGGACATTGGAGCCTTGACTCAAGCTGTAGCTGAAACTAGTGGTTTCCCTGGGCCTTACTTGAGTTAACAACGTCCTCTTTTTGTTTAAGTCCATTGCTGTTGGACTGCCACTTGACTGCAAAAGTCTGAAGTCATATACCATTCAATTTACTTATTATTCCACTTGACATGCCTCTTGGATGTTCCCAAGAGCCAACAGGGACTTCACACTGTAGAAAGAACATGGAACTAAAGCGGCAGGTAGATAGGACAAGAGACTTCAGTTGTAACATTAGTGAAAAACACTATGCTTTTTGGTTTGTTTTCTGAGCTAGTATTCCTGTGAAGCTTCTTGACAGTAAGTAAATGGCCCAAGCACCAGAACCCATTTCCTGAGAAAGATTCAGTGAGAGCTTTAAAGACATGCTGTGTGCTTGATTTCATTGTATTTACCAATGCTATCACTTTATGGAGAATTTCCCAGTGTTCCAGGAGTGTCGGTTTAGGAGCTGACCCACCAGGATTCTAATTGCAATCCTGGCATTGACTAGTTGTGTAAACCTGGGGAAAGGTTGTGCTCTGTGGAGCTTGGTCATTTCATATACAAAACTGGGAGACCATTACTACCGTTTTATAGGTTTGTTTTGGGGGTGACAGAGTTAATTCTTATTAAATGCTATCTATGATGCCAGGCATATGTATGGTCAAAAACTAAAACTGCGTTAGTCATAAGCTAGAAAGAACCCAGATGTCTCTCAATGGAGGAATGGATACAGAAAATGTGGTATATTTACACAATGGAATACTACTCAGCAATTAAAAACAGCAAATTCATGAAATTTGTAGGCAAATGGTTGGAACTGGAAAATATCATCCTAAGTGAGGTAACCCAATCACAAAAGAATACACATGGAATGCAATCACTGATAAGTGGATATTAACTAGCTCAGAAGCTCTGAATACCCAAGACACAAGTAGCATATCAAATGACTCCCATGAAGAAGGAGAGGGCCCTGATCCTGGAAAGGCCTGATTCAGCATTGTAGGGGAGCACCAGGACAGAGAAAAAGGAGGGAGTGATTGGAGTATGGGTGTAGAGAAGGCTTATGGGACATATGAGGAGGGGGGAACTAGGAAAGGGGAAAACATTTTGGAATGTAAACAAAGAATTAAGAAAATAAAAAAAATAACATACATATGTCTGTTAGGATAGATCCTTGGACACAGTAAATGGTTGGGGTCAGTAATCTAAGCACTGACTAATTTAGGTGACGAAAGGCTCAATGACAGAGTATATATGACGTGCTGGATTTGAAGTCAAGAGAACTTGGCTCCTGTCACCTGTTCTCTGATCTTCTGAAAATCCTTCAGTGATCAGAGCCCCAGAGGTCAGAGGTCATTAGTTGTGGATTGCCTTGGTACTGCTTGTATTCTGATGCTAACCCTGGCCCCTATGAGGAGGTGATTCCATGTGAATCTGCTCCCCCATTTTAACTGGTCAAAATCACTCCTGTGATTGAGGAGTGGAAGGAAGAGGTGGGGCTGGAAGTTTTAGAGAAGAAGAGAGAGGGGAAGGAAGAAGAGGATGATGAGGGGGGTATGGAGGGAGAAGAAGGTGGAGGAAGAGAAGGCAGAAGAGAGAGCAGACCCTCAGAGCCTGGAGGAGTCACAAGTAGCTAGGAATCTCATAGCTGGGGAACAGAGTAGTGTAGTGGTATCTCTGCCCAATCTAGGCTCGCAGCTTATAAACATTATAACTGAGTTGTGTTTTTCTTTGCACAGCATATTGTGGTTGGAGATTAATGGATACAAATCTGGCTGATATAAACATACTATTTCCCTTTCATTGGGCTAAAGGGAACTGAGTGAGACCAAAGCGGTCTTTGGCGTTCTATGGATGAGCCGCAGGGGTGGATGGCCCGTGGGACAGGAGTGGTAGTACCAGCTGTTTTCAGGAAAAAGCGGTTTGGTCTGCTTAGTAAGTCACCCTCGGGCACCAGGGTCAAACAGATGCTTGTGGCACTGGGCAAGCAGCAAGTGGAGTCCGGAAGATCTGGTATGAGAGCTGAGAGAGACCAGGGTGGCTGTCGGTCCCAGAGCCTAGCCAGAGTTAGCATGGATTGTTTGGTTTTTTGGATTTGGTTTTTTCGAGACAGGGTTTCTCTGTATAGTCCTGACTGTCCTGGAGCTCACTCTGTAGACCAGGCTGGCCTAAAATTTGGAAATCCACCTGCCTCTGCCTCCCAGAGTGCAGGGATTACAGGAGTGTGCCACCACTGCCCAGCTAGCATGGATTCTTAAAATGACACACAACAGTTAGTGCTACTTTTTTGGTTTGGTTTCAGTTTCTTCTTCTTGTCATTTTTTCTGTTTTGTTGTTATGAGATAGGGTTTCTCTGGGTAGTCCTGGCTGTCCTGGCACTCACTCTGCAGACTTGGTTGGCCTCAAACTAAGAGATCTTCCTGCCTCTGCCTCCCAAGTGCTGGGACTAAAGGTGTGCACCACTACCACTGGCTATTGTTATACTTAAAACAGTAAAATGTACCTGACATCCTTGTAAAGTTTATATCTCTTGCAGTGAATCCCAGGTTCTGCCGTGCCTGTGAAACATGATGGTGTCAGAAGCATTGCTAATGTGGTAGTACTTGGCAGAAAATGAAAGAATAGACTTTTATCATAACCAGTTTCAGAGCCTGCTGAGTTGGCTGTGGTGTAAGGCCCCTGACTCTGGGATTTTAGACTGTTCCAGATGTGATAGGAACTCTTTTTGTTTGTTTGTTTGTTTGTTTGTTTTTTGTTTTTTGTTTTTTTAAGGAACTCTTAAGCTTAAAAAACCACTGCAGAAGAGTGTTAGATGTGAATTCAGCAACTACTTCTTTTCTTATTAGTGTGTGTGTGTGTGTGCTTTTTTTTTTTTTTTTTTTTTTTTGCACATATGCCTGTAAGCCTCATGCATGCAATATCCACAGAGGCCAGAAGATTGGATTGGATTGGATAAGCTGGGACTAAAATTATAGGCAGCTGTAAACTACCATGGTGCTCTGAATTGACCCCCTGTGCTCTGGCAGAGCAACCAATGCTCTTAACTTTGGAGCCAACTTTCTAGCTCCACTATTTCTTACATTAAAATATATTAAGGGAGTGCGGTGATGGCTCAGTAGCAAGTATTTTCCATACAGGCATGAGGACCTGAGTTTAGATACTAGTATCCTTTTAAAGCTTGGCATGGTGGCAGACATTTGTAAGCCCAATACCGTGGTGGGAGGAGACAGGGTCCAGTTCACTGACCAATCAGTCTAGCTGAATGATGAGAGACCCGTCTTAAAAAATAAAATGGGAGGCTTCAGTCCTGAGGCCTCTGGCGGTAGCCCTCGGACCTCTTCTGGATCCAGATCGGCCTGAGCAGCAGCACCACAGCTCCAGGTCCTGAAAGAGGCAGGTGGGGCTTCCCGGCGGCCAGCAGGAGAGGTCTGTGTGCTCTGGTGAATCCAGCGGGCCCCAGCAGGAGCCTTCAGGCGCCTGCTTTAGGATCTGAACAGCCTGGGCCACAGCACTCAGTCTCCAGGAAGTGCGGGGGACCTGGTGTGCACCCAGAGGCAGTCTGGGAGCTTACAGCACAGCTCCTTCCCTGTGGTACAGAACTTAGGCTTCAGTCCTGAGGCCTTTGGTGGTAGCCCTCGGACCTCTACGCTTCCGGATCCAGATCAGCCTGAGCAGCAACACCACATCTCCAAGTCCTGAAAGAGGCAAGTGGGACTTCCAGGCGGCCAGCAGGGAAAAGTCAGTGTGCTCCAGTGAATCCAGCAGGCCCCAGCAGGAGCCTTCAGGTGTCTGCTTCAGGGTCTGAACAGCCTGGACAACAACACCCTGTCTCCAGGCAGTGCAGGAGGTAAGGTGTGCACCAGAGGCCACCTGGGAAGGGGCAGCTTGCACTGGTGAGTCCAGCATTGACAACACCAACTAACACCAGTGAGAACTAGATGGCAAAAGGCAGACACAGGAACATCACTAACAGAAATCAAGGCAATATGGCAACATCTGAACCCAATTCTCCTTTACCAGCATGTCCTGGATACCCCATCACACCAGTAAAACAAGATTTGGATTTAAAATTACTGGTCATGATGCTGGTACAGGAACACATGAAGGACATACTTAAAGAAATTCAGGAGAAAATGGATCAAAAGTTAGAAGCCCTTGCAAGGGAAACACAAAAATCATTGAAAGAAATCCAGGAGAATACAAAAGCCAATAATGAGGAAACACAAAAATCACTTAAAGAAATACAGGAGAACTTTGGTCAACAGGCTGCGGTCATGAAAGAGGAAACACAAAAATCTCTTAAAGAATTACAGGAAAGCACAAACAAGCAAGTGAAGGAGCTAAGCAAAACAATCCAGGATCTAAAATCAGAAGTAGAAACAACTAAGAAAACTCAAAGGGAGACAACTTTGGAGATAGAAAGCCTTGGGAAGAAATCAGTGGACATAGATGAAAATATCAACAACAGAATACAAGAGATAGAAGAAAGAATCTCAGACGCTGAAGATACCATAGAAACCATGGACTCAACAGTTAAAGAAAATGCAAAAAGCAAAAAGCTTGTAACCCAAAATATCCAGGAAATCCAGGACACAATGAGAAGACCAAACCTAAGGATTATAGACATAGATGAGAGTGAAGATTTACAGCTTAAAGGGCCAGCAAATATCTTCAATAAAATTATGGAAGAAAACTTCCCTAACCTAAAGAGAGAGATGCCCATGAATATACAAGAAGCCTACAGAACTCCAAACAGACTGGACCAGAACAGAAATACTTCCCGTCACATAATAATCAAAACACCAAATGTACTAAACAAAGAAAGAATATTAAAGGCAGTAAGAGAAAAAGGCCAAGTAACATATAAAGGAAGACCTATCAGAATCACAGCAGACTTTTCACCTGAGACTATGAAGGCTAGAAGATCCTGGGCTGATCTCATGGAGACTCTAAGAGAACACAAATGCCAACCAAAACTACTATATCCAGCAAAACTCTCAATCACCGTAGATGGAGAAACTAAGATATTTCATGACAAAACCAAGTTTACCCAATATCTATCCACAAACCCAGCCCTACAAAGGATAATAGGAGGAAAACACCAATACAGGGAGGAAAACTTCACCCTGGAAAAAGCAAGATAGTAACCTTTCATCAAACCCAAAAGAAGTTAACCAATCAAATTTAAAAAATAACGTCAAAAATGACAGGAAGTAACAATCACTATTCCTTAATATCTCTTAACATCAATGGACTCAATGCCCCAATAAAAAGACATAGACTAACTGACTGGATACGTAAACAGGACCCTACATTTTGCTGCTTACAGGAAACACACCTCAGGGTCAAAGACAAACACTACCTTAGAGTAAAAGGCTGGAAGACAATTTTACAAGCAAATGGTCTCAGGAAACAAGCTGGAGTAGCCATTTTAATATCAGATAAAATTGACTTTCAACCCAAAGTCATCAAAAAGGGACACTTCTTGCTGGTCAAAGGAAAAATACAACAAGAAGAACTCTCAATCCTGAACATCTATGCTCCAAATGCAAGGGCACCCTCATTCGTAAAAGAAACTTTATTAAAGCTCAAAGCACACATTGCACCTAACACAATAATTGTGGGTGACTTCAACACTGCACTTTCCTCAATGGACCAATCAGGAAAACAGAAACTAAACAGGGACATAATGAAATTAATTGAAGCTTTGGACCAATTAGATGTAACAGATATATATAGAACATTCTATCCTAAAACAAAAAAATATACCTTTTTCTCAGCACCTCATGGTACCTTCTCCAAAATCGACCATATAATTGGTCACAAGACAGACCTCAACAAATATAAGAAGATCGAACTAATCCCATGCCTCCTATCAGATCACTATGGAGTAAAAGTGGTCTTCAACAGCAACAAAAACAACAGAAAACCCACATACACGTGGAAATTGAACAATATGCTACTCAATGATAACTTGGTCAAGGAAGAAATAAAGAAAGAAATTAAAGACTTTTTAGAACACAATGAAAATGAAGACACAACATACCCAAATCTATGGGACACAATGAAAGCAGTGCTAAGAGGAAAACTCATAGCCCTGAGTGCCTCCAAAAAGAAAATGGAGAGAGCATACATTACCAGCTTAATGACACACCTGAAAGCCCTGGAACAAAAAGAAGGTATTTCACCCAGGAGGAGTAGAAGGCAGGAAATCATCAAACTCAGGGCTGAAATCAATTAAGTAGAAACAAAGAGAACCATACAAAGAATCAACAAAACCAGGAGCTGGTTCTTTGAGAAAATCAACAAGCTAGATAAACCCTTAGCCAGACTGACCAAAGGGCACAGAGAAAGTATCCAAATTAACAAACTTAGAAATGAAAAGGGAGATATAACAACAGAAACTGAGGAAATCCAAAAAATCATCAGATCCTACTACAAGAGCCTGTACTCAACACAGCTGGAGAACCTGGAGGAAATGGACAATTTCCTTGACAGATACCAAATACCAAAATTAAATCAGGACCAAATAGATCATCTAAACAATCCCATAATGCCTAAAGAAATTGAAGGAGTCATAGAAAGTCTTTCAACCAAAAAAAGCACAGGACCAGATGGTTTCAGTGCAGAATTCTATCAGACCTTCAAAGAAGAGTTAACACCAATACTCTTCAAATTATTCCACAAAATAGAAACAGAAGGAACACTACCCAATTCCTTCTATGAAGCCACAATTACGCTGATACCAAAACCACACAAAGATCCAACAAAGAAAGCGAACTTCAGACCAATTTCCCTTATGAACATCGATGCAAAAATACTCAATAAAATTCTTGCCAACCGAATCCAAGAACACATCAAAATGATCATCCACCATGATCAAGTAGGCTTTATCCCGGGAATGCAGGGTTGGTTCAATATACGGAAATCCATCAATACAATCCACTACATAAACAAACTCAAAGAACAAAACCACATGGTCATTTCATTGGGTGCTGAAAAAGCATTTGACAAAATTCAGCATCCTTTCATGCTTAAAGTCTTGGAGAGAACAGGAATTCAAGGCCCATACCTAAACATCGTTAAAGCAATATACAGCAAGCCGGTAGCCAGCATCAAACTAAATGGAGAGAAACTTGAAGCAATCACTCTAAAATCAGGGACTAGACAGGGCTGCCCCCTTTCTCCTTATCTTTTCAATATTGTACTTGAGGTACTAGCTCGGGCAATTCGACAACATAAGGAGGTCAAAGGGATACAAATTGGAAAGGAAGAAGTCAAACTATCATTATTTGCAGATGACATGATAGTCTACCTAAGTGACCCAAAAAACTCCACCAGAGAACTCCTACAGCTGATAAACAACTTCAGCAAAGTGGCAGGTTATAAAATCAACTCAAGCAAATCAGTGGCCTTCCTATACTCAAAGGATAAGCAGGCTGAGAAAGAAATTAGGGAAATGACCCCCTTCACAATAGCCACAAACAGTATAAAGTATCTTGGGGTGACTCTTACCAAACATGTGAAAGATCTGTATGACAAGAACTTCAAGAAGGAAATGGAAGAAGACCTCAAAAAATGGGAAAACCTCCCATGCTCATGGATCGGTAGAATCAATATAGTTAAAATGGCCATTTTGCCAAAAGCAATATACAGATTCAATGCAATACCCATCAAAATCCCAACTCAATTCTTCACAGAGTTAGAAAGAGCAATTATCCAATTCATCTGGAATAACAAAAAACCCAGGATAGCTAAAACTATTCTCAGCAACAAAAGAAAGTCTGGGGGAATCAGTATCCCTGACCTCAAGCAATACTACAGAGCAATAGTGTTAAAAACTGCATGGTATTGGTACAGTGACAGGCAGGAGGATCAATGGAACAGGATTGAAGATCCAGAAATGAACCCACATACCTATGGCCACTTGATCCTCGACAAAGAGGCTGAAAACATCCAATGGAAAAAAGATAGCCTTTTCAACAAATGGTGCTGGTTCAACTGGTGGTCAGCATGCAGAAGAATGCGAATTGATCCATCCTTGTCTCCTTGTACTAAGCTCAAATCCAAATGGATCAAGGACCTACACATAAAGCCAGACACTCTGAAGTTAATAGAAAAGAAACTGGGGAAGACCCTCGAGGACATCGGTACAGGGAGAAAGTTTCTGAACAGAACACCAATAGCGTATGCTCTAAGAGCAAGAATTGACAAATGGGACCTCATAAAATTACAAAGTTTCTGTAAGGCAAAGGACACCATCAAGAGGACAAATCGGCAACCAACAAATTGGGAGAAGATCTTCACCAATCCTACATCAGATAGAGGGCTAATATCCAATATATATAAAGAACTCAAGAAGTTAGACTCCAGAAAACCAAACAACCCTATTAAAAAATGGGGTACAGAGTTAAACAAAGAATTCTCACCTGAAGAACATCGGATGGCGGAGAAACATCTTAAAAAATGCTCAACTTCATTGGTCATTAGGGAAATGCAAATCAAAACAACCCTGAGATTTAACCTTACACCAGTCAGAATGGCTAAGATTAAAAATTCCAGAGATAGCAGGTGTTGGAGAGGGTGTGGAGAAAGAGGAACACTCCTCCACTGCTGGTGGGGTTGCAAATTGGTACAACCACTCTGGAAATCAGTCTGGCGGTTCCTCCGAAAACTGGGCACCTCACTTCCAGAAGATCCTGCTATACCACTCCTGGGCATATACCCAGAGGATTCCCCACCATGTAATAAGGATACATGCTCTACTATGTTCATAGCAGCCCTATTTATAATTGCCAGGTGCTGGAAGGAACCCAGGTATCCCTCAACAGAAGAGTGGATGCAAAAAATGTGGTATATCTACACAGTGAATGGAGTACTATTCAGCCATTAGAAACAATGAATTCATGAAATTCTTAGGCAAATGGATGGACCTAGAGAACATCATACTAAGTGAGGTAACCCAGACTCAAAAGATGAATCATGGTATGCACTCACTAATAAGTGGATATTAACCTAGAAACCTGGATTACCCAAAACATAATCTACACATCAAATGAGGTACAAGAAGAAAGGAAGAATGGCCCCTTGTTCTGGAAAGACTCAATGAAACAGTATTCAGCAAAACCAGAACGGGGAAGTGGGAAGGGGTGGGTGGGAGGACAAAGGGAGAGAAGGGGGCTTTCGGGACTTTTTGGGAGTGGGGGGGGCTAGGAAAGGGGAAATCATTTGAAATGTAAATAAAAAATATACCGAATAAAAAGATTAAAAAATAAAATAAAATAAAATAAAATAAAATGGGAGACATTGCAGAATAAACCTGACACCAATCTCTGGCCTATGCACACATATGTGCATATGCAAATTCACATATAAATTTACATACACATACAATGAAAATTCACATACCACATAAACAAATAAAAGATCACAAGCATTGTTAAGATTTTTGCACAGACACATATAATATATATTACAGAGAATATATATAGATATACATATAGATATAGATAGATAGATATTCACACATACACAGTAGAGATTGAAGAAGTTCTCTAGTTTCATCCATGTATTCACTAGTAATTTATTCAACATACTATTGATGTTTCTGGGTATTGGAGATTTTCTTAAGGCCATGTACTCAAAAAAATGTTGAAATTAAAAACTGGGTCTTAATTTCTGTGATATTAACTTTAATTATCAGCTTGACAGAACCAAAAATGTTCTCAGAGATGGACTTCTGGGCGAACCTGCAGGGATTATCTGAATTTCACTAACCTGGCTGTAAAGACCTGCCCACTATGGGCGGAGTCATTCCCTTCTTGGGTTCCTGGATTGTGTAAGTGGAGAAGAAAAGTGGGTAGACACAGGCATGTGTTGTCCCCTGTTCTTTCATATGATGTACTGGTTCATCAACTCTCTGCCATCGTGACTTCTCTGGTATGGTAGACTATAACCCCGAACTAGGAGCAGAAATAAACCTTTTCTCCCTTAAGTCGCTATTGTCAAGAGTAGTTTATCACAGAATTGGGAAAAGAAATAAGGACACATTCTTTCTTTTTCCTCTTCCAGCACATCAACAGAACACGGGTATGAGTGCTCCAAGGTTTGAGGTATGTGCCTGAGGTTTGTTTTAGTCACATTAAAAAATGGTAGGTATGAGACAGCTGACAAAAAAGATACTCCAAGTTTCACAGGGATTCAGAGGAAGGATCAAGGCCTTGTGCTGGAGGCGGGCAGTAGGGAGAAAGCATAACTAGATGCCTCTAGCATGACTTCCAATGAAAACCAAGACTGAATGGAGTAAGTGGTCAAGGATGGGTACTTCATGTCACTTTGATGGTGTCTGGAACGTGCAAGTATCTCTAGTTGTCCAACACTATCACTCTGGGAGGACGCAGGCCTGGGGAACACGGCTTGCTGTGTAAGCTAAGGGTGATACTGAGGCCGCCTGGATTAGTTTGTTTCTTCATGGTTCTGGAGAGAATTCCTTGCTATCCTCCTTCTGGGGACACGGCAGTATTCTAGATGACCATAACCCTCTAAGTTGTCAAAGTGTCACAAAATGCAGCAAATAAAAAATATCGCTAGCACAGGGAAACATGCTATTTGCTGGAAGGAAGAAAAGCTGTCACTGTTCTCGGCCGCTTAGCTAAGATGGCAGAGAGCCTTGGTTGTCTTCCTGCTGAGTTCTTCTCTGAATCAGTGACTACACTGTCCGCTGGCAAAGGAAGGAGCCCTGGATTTACTGACTGCTGATTCTCTAATTTAATTTGTAAGCATGAGGAGGGTGAAGAGCAATTGGTTACTTGCCCCAGCAGGGTGATCTTCTTGGAGCTAAAGTTTCGTGGTCTAGTAGGCGGGCGTGGGAGTGTTTGCTCTGCTATTTCTGCTACCAGACTTCAGAAAGGTCCACTGCTGAAGTGACTCCCACACATCTCTCCATCTCGCTGTCTTTGAGACTGGGGCCTGGATGAATAATCTACCTCCTAATGTGGTAAGCAAAACAAATTTCTGAGCCCGCCTCTTATTTAAAACAGATGTTTGCTAATAAAAATGTCATACTAAAAAAATAACATTGCAAGGTACTTTTCTAATATATACAGAGTTTTCTAAGCTTTGCACTATTTTCTTGTCCATTAATAAAGAAACTCTTAATAGGCCTATATTTAAGAATTAACTGATCATCAAGAATTATTTCTGAAAGGTAATTGGTGCGTCATGCAACTTATCTGGAAAAAAAGATTCCATTTACATATAATTTATTTATGTCTTTACATTTGGAATTAATTGTAATCATTAAAGATGCCATTTAATTCCACATATTATTTTTGTTTCTATAATGAGGAAGCCTATTAATCTAGCAGAATGTCAAAAATGCTCTGTGGAGCCTCTAATAATTACTGTGGGAAATATTAATCAGCGCACCCCATAAGTGGATCTGAATAAAATCTTTTAATATTTTTCAAGGATCACTTAGTTTTATGAAAGGATTATATGGCTGCAGAGTGTTTTTGTCTCATATAAATAACGAAGTAGTAAATGTCGTGCTTTCAACACAACTTTTCTTTTCTCTAATACTCTTCTTGACACAGAATGTTGAGAATAGAAAATGAGTCAGATGACCCCATCTAATGCCTCATAACCAGTTGAGCTATCTTAAGCAGATTAAATTCTTTGGAAGTCAGTTTCCTCTTTTTTTAAAAAAAAATGTATGCATCTTTTAATGGCAGTGTAAGGATTAAGCATTCTCATGTATATGATAAAAGCGTGTGTTACTCTCACTTATGGGGAAGATGTAGTTACTCGGTGAAGTTTTGCATCGACTTAGCTTCTAGTTGATAAAAGACCTCTTATCTTTCTGTGTGGTCATTGTTATTCCTGGTGCCCGGATTTGCAGCCCCTGACTATGTTCACATTATTACTGACTTTATCTTCAGTGCTTCAATCTGTCAGTCAGGGTCTGGAGCTTACGTCTCGTTATAATAGAGCCAAAGAACGTTTTAATACAATAGTGGGCTCACCATCTCAATGTAAATCCACACTAAGACTCGAAAATGGGGACTTCTACCCACCAAGGCCATATTCTTTTCTCAAGTTCACCTGTGGGATAAGTTGAAGGTCTTTGCTATTTATATCCATTTCAAAGGATTTCCAAGTACAGCTAGAAATTGGGGTATGAGGAAATATTTGTTATGCAGAAAATGGTAACTTGCAGCAGAAAGACAAGTGGTCCTTGGCCCAGATGTGTGTGTGTCTTTCCCCTAGTGTGTCTGACAGCTCTCTCCTGTGCTCACACTTTGAAGACTTGTATTGGACAGCATGATTATACATGATCTTCCAAACCATAATATAGCGCTAGTTGAAAAGGGGTGCCTGCAGATTTCATCTAAGACCCTCTCTGTGCTATACTGTCAGTAATAGGGTTGGTGCACACCTATTAAGCACTTTGAGTGGGATCTCAATCACAGGACTGAATAAAGCATTCTCAAATTTAGTCTTCATGAAGACAGAGTTACAAAAGGCAAGAGGTAAAGGACAATACCACTAGAGTGGTTGAGTTTGGGCTCTAGGTCAGTACTAAATATAAATGCAAGCCCAGCACTCCTGAAAGTGGGGCTATATAGATGTGGGCATGGAAGGAGGTGATCTGGGTATGTCAACAGAGAGAGAAAAGGTGGAGCCAGAGATTTCTCAACACAAAGACGGGAAAGATTGACCGCCACCTTCAGAAAGCTTCATCTACTGCTTCCCTTTCCAACATAACTATTGATGATGTAGTGATTCTGAATTTCAAGAAGAGACATTTTTTTTCTTTCAAAATGATAGAAAATAATTGAAAGTTCCTTTGGAAATATGGCTGGTCATGTCGTGCTACTTGAGGGTCAGTGGATCCTTCCAACAAAGACATGCTGCCCATAGGAACCTTCATGACCACATTCCCCGACAGGAGAGGTGGGATGGAAACTTTTATTTCATCATGTACCACAGGGTCTTGCTTTGGAAGAACTGAAAATGTCACAAATACCTAGCATAGACTCTTTCCTATTTCTACTAAGATTTTTTTTCCCTTAGTGAGCCTTCAAACATATTAACTTGTTGTCAGATCTTGGCTTTCAGAGAATGCTATTTGAACAAATGGCCTCATTAGTAGTTCTATAATGGGAGTGCTTCTTGCCTCACTCGGGTGATAAGATACCTTTTTTGTCCTAGCACTGATGTGAGCCAGATATTAACAATTGTGTCCTTTGTTTTTATGTGAGATGCGACTGAAAGAGAAACGCCTCTCGAGGTGTCGCTAGGTAACAAATTATAATTGGAATTGTTGCTCTATAGGTGGATTCTCTCTTTTTCTTACTTACATTCAAAGACTTCAATTATGCGTGTTGACAAAGGCAACAGGTGCAGGCCTGGACAGGTCCAGTGTTTGCCACACAATGAGTATGGGGCTTTGGCAGGTAGACTTTAGTGACTTTCAATTATAAATACGATGAAGAAACTTAAAAGAATTCACAATGGAAGTGTTCTTTATTTACTCAGCCTGCAAACATTTCTTCAGTGTCTGTTGTGTATAAAGCACAGTGGCGTGAAGCTAGGACGCATGAAAAGTAAGAGGTGGATCTAGGAGGAGTTTAGGAGGAGTTGGTGGTCAATGTGATCCAATTACATTGTACAAAATTCTCAAAGAATTGATACAAATATCATATTAAAAAATAAATCCCAGCTCTGCCTTACTGACTCAATCAGCTTGCTTCCCCAGCTAATAGTTTGCTGAAAGTTTTGGATAAGCTTGGTGGTCTATAGTTATTTATTTCCTTTATGAACTTACGAGAGTCCACCATCTTTTTTTTCTCCCAGAAAAGGGACAGAGTGGCTTCAATTTAGATTTCAGCTGTCTTGACTCAATTCTAGATTATTCCTTTACTTACCTGCAGGAACTCTGAGTTGAGACAAGGTTGGGTATTAAATAGTTATGTTAACTATACTGACATACTGACATTGGTCTGAGGTCTAAGCCGGAAAAAAATATTATCCAGATAGTATGGCCAAGAACTAACCAAGAGGATACATTTGAAGTTAGTAACCCTGCCCTCTCCAAATCATACAGATCAGCTTGCTTCTAGGATTATAGGTGTGTCTTCTTATTCTGGGACTTTAGATGACAAACATTTTGTCAGTTGTATAAAGTACAGTGGTTATGATTTTTCTAGAGGAAGAAAATTTCAAAGACCAATTGAACAAACACAGAGATGGGCAGATATTTGAGTCAGTGTGACAGCCCTTCCAAAGCATCAGGCTTCGCCCTGTAGAAGTTTCCTCCTAATACCACTGGCAGTGCTCTGTGAGCGAGATGCCTACAGCTCACTTGAGAAATGCTTTTCTGCAAATCCCCAGGCTGTGATCTGGCATGCTTCTTACCTCCCACATTCCATCCATCACCCAGTGTTGTCCTACCCCTAATGTCACCCAAAATGAAGTACATGGTAAAAAGACATTTTCCTTTCCCAGATCTTGCTACCTTTCCTACCTCAATTTAAAAAACAAACAAAAAAAAAAAACTAATGAGTAAATTCATGTTACTGGTGAGGAAACTCAACCTCAGAGTTTGTGATTTCCGGCACTGCCTCCTGTAGCTCCAGCCAGCTGGTTGGCATCTTCTGTACCACACCATACTTAACTCATTAACTTGAAAGCTCTCAGAAGTCCAAAACTATCCTGAAAGTTTTGCAACAGTCAGTTGTTTGCTCTAGAAAATGACACTAAAATTGTCAATAAGGAGTGACCAGCCCTACCAGAAATCAGGATATCAGTTATTGAGTGATAGAAATCAGTGGCATCAGCTCAGGGATGAACAAGGATGCAAATGAATTTGACCACATCAGTGTGAGCTGGGATCTCTATTTCAAAAGCGGTACATGAGTGAATTCCAAGAGAAGGAAATACTCAAAGAGAAAAGTAACAAGAAAATTAAATTTATCGGCATTAGAGAATGTCTCTGTGACCTTACTCTGCAAAAGGGATTTAAAAAAAAAACAAAAAAACCCAAGTACAGAGATGAATAAAGTCAAACATTGCAATTCAACATTTATTTATCCAGAAGCCAAGTGTTGTGGCATATACCTGCCTTTGATCCCAGCACATCAAGATTCTTGTGAATTCAAGGCTAGTCTAGTCTAACTAGTGAGTTCTAGAACAGCCAGGGCTAGGTAGAGAGACCTTATTGCAAAAGAACCGAAAAACATAAATTGATGATGATGATGATGATAATGATGATGATTTACTTATAAAGATGACATAAACACTTTAAAGATAAACCACAAATATAATGTTAGGTAAAACATATCAGCTGGCAAAATTCTCCTGGCATGACAGCATGTACAGGGCTTAAAAAGTCTGTGCAGTGTGATGTTTTGCATACATTATCATTAAATGGCAAAATTATTAAGTAAAGCTAAAATGTAAATATCCAAATTAGAATTAGCTCAGTAGAAAATGGATGGGATCTTAGACCATGGCATATGGGAACTTTGCCATGTTAATTAACTTTATTTTTTGTTTTTGCTTTTTTGCCTGCTTATAGGTTCTTACTTTGTAGAGCAGGCTGGCCTTGAACTCACAAAACTTTTCCTGTCTCTGTCCTAAGTGCTGTGATTAAAGGGATGTACTACCACACCTGGCAGTACTTTATTTCTTAAACAGAATTATAAGCATGTCTGGATTCTATCATGTTGGCTTTGCTAATTAGAGGGAAGGCACATGAATATGGATAACTTTTCCCGAGAACATTATAAATGTGCTGTGTTAGCTGCATTATTCATTTCATCCTCAAGTTAGTCCTTTTATAAGCTCAAGCATCACAAAGAAAACATTTTATTTACATTCTGTAATGCATCCACACCAGCAGTGTTAGGATAAAATATTCATGTAACAGGCAACCAGACTCATTACTTCCGGTCCAGCCTGTGGCATTGATTGAACATGTTACATAAACTTTTTGGGTCTCTGCTTCCTAATTTATAACATTAAGTTAAATATGTACATAGGCTCCTTTTATAACTATTTTGTGAGTTACATTATTGATCTTAACAACTGCATTGTCTCCCAAAAGTGTTTTACTTAAAAAACTAAACGAAAGAGGAAATAACTCATGGGGAATTGTCATATGGAAGTGGTGACTTGAAGGTAACTGGTGAGCTATGCCGTGTGTGTATGTGTGTGTGTGTGTGTGTGTGTGTGTGTGTGAGAGAGAGAGAGAGAGAGAGAGAGAGAGAGAGAGAGAGAGAAGGAGAGAGAGGCAGAGACAGAGACACAGAGAGAAACAGAGAAAGAAGAGAAGGGAAGGGAAGGGAAGGGGATGGGAAGGCGGGGGAGAGGAGGGGAGAAGAGAGGAGAGGAGGGGAGAGGAGAGGAGAGGAGAGGAGGGGAGGGGAGGGGAGGGGAGGGGAGGGGAGAGGAGAGGAGAGGAGAGGAGAGGAGAGGAGAGGAGAGGAGAGGAGAGGAGACTAAATACAGCAAAAATCCATTCCTATGCAAACTTCTCAATTTATAATTAGGTAGATTTTGTCCTTTTGTTGGTCTCTTATTATTGGACTGTAAAAGTGAATTAGTGGTGGCTGTACTCAGAGCCTTACAATGGCTAGTCTATCTATTTTAAATGGAAATGAAATTGAAAGGACTCTATTAACATGACCATATCTCCACAAAGCAAGAAACCACTCTATAATATTCTTGAAAAGAGCTAGCCAATCTCTCCCTGAAGCTCTTTTCTGTTGCTTCTTTCAACCTTTGCTCTCTTTAGTGGAGTCTAATTCCCTGGCACATTCCTGAGGCACATGGATGTGTTCTAAGGAAACTTTCATGTAGGGAAACATCTGTCCGTCAGAATCTTACTAATTATTTGGAAACAAAACACTCTGCTGTACACCAAGGGGTAAATACTAGCATGTTCTTACTCAAATGGCTCTTCTTTTAGATGTCTGATATGCCACAGAAATAGCTATTAATGCGTTATTGCCTCCAAATAGGCTAGTTGGAGTGGAACTTAGCAAATTACAATTTCCTTACTAAATTTCAGTCTAGTCTTCTTGATGGAATTTGAAAAGACAAAGAACTGATGTAGGAAAGACGCACTTGATGAACACTCACATCCTTGGAGAATGGGAGGCACTGTTTCCTTCTTTTGTATCTCATCAAAAGGTTTCAGCTTGTGCTGGTGAGGTGACAGGGCTGGGGATATGGCTGAGCAGTTGAGAGCTCTTGCTGTTCTCGCAGAGGGCCAGAGACTTGTTGCCAGCAGCCACATCATAGGAGTCACAGCCACCTCTAATTCCAGCTTTAGGGGATTCAATATTCTCTTCTGGCCCTTCCCCATCACCTGTATGGATGCACATGTGAGTGTGCAGAGACATGCATACACACACACTGCCACTGCAACCACCACCACCACAACCACCACAACCACCACAACCACCACCACCATCACCACCACCACATCACACCACCACCACCACCATTATCACCACCACCACCATCATCACCACCACCATCACCAACATCACCACCACCACCACATCACACCACCACCACCACCACCATCATCACCACCACCACCACATCACACCACCACCACCACCACCATCATCACCACCACCACCACCACCACCACCACAACCACCACCACCACCACCACCACCACAACCACCACCATCACCACCACCACCACCACCATATCACACCACCACCACTATAACCACCACCACCACCACCACCACCACCACCACCACCACCACCACCAACATCACCACCACCACTGCTACCACCATCACCAATTTTTTTCATTAAAAAAAAAAACAAGTTAAGAAAGTAATTATAAATTTATTTTAATTTTAGAAAATAATATTTAACATTAAATAACAAGGGTGTACTTAAATGAAGAAGTAGGCCTTACGATCAGGAATAAGAAAACTAAGCAAAGATAAAGTAGTAATATTAATATAAGCTAAGATATAAGTGAAGGCCATAAGTATTAAAGGACTCATAAAGATAAGCACACAGATTTTAGTAACTGCTTATAGAAGAGAGGGATAAGGAGAAACGATCATGTTTAAACCTTTCATGTCTCACTCTTTATTAAAAATTTTGCCTTTTCCATTGTAAGGTAATTTGGGTTGGCCTTGTCTTTTCTTCTACAAATTGCTTAATTATAAAAAGTTCCTCATTTCCGAGTTTGTAGTCTTCTTAAATAAATATTTCATCTTAGAATGTTCTGGTAAAATCTTGCACTTAATGAGTTAGTGTTCAACTGATTTGTCTGTAAATGTTTCTGTGAGCGTAATGTGTATGTTTGCCTGTGAAATGTAAAGCCCTAAGAATGCATGCTAGAAGTCCTGAGTTCAATTCCCAGCAACCACATGGGGGGCTCACAACCACCTATAATGGGATCTGCTGCCCTCTTCTGGTGTGTCTGAAGAGAGTGATAGTGTATCACATACATAAAATGAAGAAACAAATCTTTTTTTTAAATATTTTTATTTTCTATATTCTTTGTTTATATTCCAAATGATTTCCCCTTTTCCAGATTCCTCCCTCCCCATATGTCCCATAAACCTTCTTCTCTCCACCCATTCTCCAATCACCTCCCTCCTTTTTCTCTGTCCTTATATTCCCCTCCAATGCTAGATCAATCCTTTCCAGGATCAGGACCCTCTCCATACTTCGTCATGGGAGTCATTTGTTATGCGATTTATGCCTTGGGTATTCAGGGCTTCTGGGCTAATTAATATCCACTTATAAGAGATTGCATTCCATGTGTATTCTTTTGTGATTGTGTTACCTCACTTAGGATGATATTTTCCAGATCAAACCATTTGCCTAAAAATTTTGTGAATTCATTGTTTCTAATTGCTGAGTAGTATTCCATTGTACAAATATACCACATTTTCTGTATCCATTCCTCCGTTGAGGGGCATCTGGGTTCTTTCCAGCTTCTGGCTATTATAAATAAGGCTGCTATGAACATAATGGAGCATGTGTCTTTATTGCATGCCAGGGAATCCTCTGGGTATATGGCCAGGAGAGGTATAGCAGGGTCCTCTGGAAGTGTCATGTCCAGTTTTCTGAGGAACCACCAGACTGATTTCCAAAGTGGTTGTACCATCTTACAGCCCCACCAGCAGTGGAGGAGTGTTCCTCTTTCTCTAAATCCTCGCCAACACCTGCTGTCCCCTGAGTTTTTGACCTTAGCCATTCTGACTGGTGTAAGGTGAAATCTCAGGGTTGTTTTGATTTGCATTTCCCTAATGACTAATGATGTTGAGCACTTCTTAAGGTGCCTCTCGGCCATCCGAATTTCTTCAGGTGAAAATTCTTTGTTTAGATCTGTACCCCATTTTTAATAGGGTCATTTGGTTCCCTGGGGTGTAACTTCTTGAGTTCTTTGTATATATTGGATATTAGCCCTCTATCAGATGTAGGGTTGGTGAATATCCTTTCCCAATTTGATGGTTGCCGTTTTATCCTTTTAACAGTGTCCTTTGCCTTACAGAAACTTTGTAATTGTGACTCTAACCAAACAAGTGAAAGATCTATATGACAAGAACTTCAGGTCTCTGAAGAAGGAAATCCAAGAAGACCTCAGAAAATGGAAAAATCTGCCATGCTCATGGATGGGCAGGATTAATATAGTTAAAATGGCCATCTTGCCAAAAGCGATCTACAGATTCAACTCAATCCCCATCAAAATTCCAACTCAGTTCTTCACAGAGTTAGAAAAAGCAATTCTCAAATTCATCTAGAATAACAAAAAACCCAGGATAGCTAAAACTATTCTCAACAACAAAAGAAATTCTGGGGGAATCAGTATCCCTGACTTCAAGCAATACTACAGAGCAATAGTGTTAAAAACTGCATGGTATTGGCACAGTGACAGACAAGTGGACCAATGGAATAGAACTGAAGATCCAGAAATGAATCCACATACCTATGGTCACTTGATCTTCGACAAAGGAGCTGAAAACATCCAGTGGAAAAAAGATAGCCTTTTCAACAAATGGTGCTGGTTCAATTGGAGGTCAGCATGCAGAAGAATGTGAATTGAACCATTCTTATCTCCATGTACTAAACTTCACTCCAAGTGGATCAAGGACCTCCATGTAAAACCAGACACACTGAAACTAATAGAAAAGAAACTGGGGAAGACCCTTGAGGACATGGGCACAGGGGAAAAGTTCCTGAACAGATCACCAATAGTTTATGCTCTTAAGATCAAGAATTGACAAATGGGACCTCATAAAATTACAAAGTTTCTGTAAGGCAAAGAAACAAATCTTAAAAAGGAGAAAAAGATGGAAAACACCTAATGCCTTTGGAAAACACATGTTTTTCTTAGTGTTTGCTCAAATCCTCTGCAGCCACACTTTTCTTACATGATTTTTGTCACAAAAGTTCAACAAAATGAAATCTCGGTGCCTTCAGGACCAAGCATAGAGGTAACACTATGAATTACAAGTCAATAGAGAACCTTGGGTGATCAGAGGAGGGGGGCCAGGCTAAATATAAAGGGAGAATAGAAAGAACCCAAAGGAAAGCAATGACATAGGTAATAAATATTATCAAAATAGCATGAGGAAGAACAAGCTGGGTCTGGGCTTCCCTCTCTACTCAAAGGAATTTCTGTGTGGATTAAAACCTAAACAGACAGTGAATCTGTGGAGAAGCACTGAGAAGACTGACTTGAGACTATTGACCACCCCACGCTAACATGCTTTTCTAAGGCAGCAAACTCACTCGCTGAAAGATAAACAGACTCAGAGATAGTTCCTCCACATAGAAATTTACAAATTACATAGAAATTGTCACATAAATTTATAGCTTAAACTTCATTAAAGTGAGATTCAAACAGCCTGAGGAAGAAGCATTTTTTCTAAGACTAAAAGAACTGAAAATGAAAAAAAATTAGCAAAATATAAAGTTAGGTAAAGAATAAAAATAAAATATTTCATTAAATAACTGCAAATAGAAAACAAATCAGTTAATGAATCTTGTCACATTAGTATAATTTTAAAATGTACTGTTATTATTAATCTATCATATTGACAAAATTAAGAAGAATGACAGCCTATAGTGCTGACAGCTGTTGGGAAAATGAATATTTTTTGAAGTTTTATGAAACTTGTTCATTTATAACAGCAGTTTCATGAAGGTTTTATGCGTTTTGTTAAAATTGAAATGTGAGTGCATACAATAATAAGAACATGACTATGTAATAATATACATGCAAAAATATTTAATGACACATTGTTTATGAGGGTAAAAATAAAATGTCCACTAGATTGTAAATTATTTAAAATGCGTCACATTCTGTAATCCTCTGTTGAAATTAACAAAATGAAGTAAAAGTGAACATATCTGAACACTGACATTGAGAATGTTAGTGTAAGCACCTCTGGGGTGGGGGTTGTATTGAAATGAGAAGGAACTAGGTTTTGTTCTTTTGTTTTTGTTTTTCTGAGACATGGTCTTGTGTAACCCAGGAAGGTCTGTAAAAAGCAGAAAGTAGATTGGAGGAAACAGTAGAGAGCACATAACATCACTTATGCCTACATGGATTCAGAGAATAACTTCACCCAGAAGAGAAATGAGATAGAAATAGAGGTAGAGAAGCAGAGGCAGAGGCTAAGGGCCAGAAGCAGAGAGGCAGAGAGGCAGAGAGGCAGAGAGGCAGAGAGGCAGAGAGGCAGAGAGGCAGAGAGGCAGAGAGGCAGAGAGGCAGAGAGGCAGAGAGGCAGAGAGGCAGAGAGGCAGAGAGGCAGAGAGGCAGAGAGGCAGAGAGGCAGAGAGGCAGAGAGGCAGAGGAGCAGAGGCAGAGGCAGAGGGGCAGAGGCAGAGGCAGAGGCAGAAGGGCGGAGGACCAGAGGAAGAGGGGCAGAGGGCCAGAAGAAGAGGCAGAGGCAGAGGCAGAGGCAGAGGCAGAGGCAGAGGCAGAGGCAGAGGCAGAGGCAGAGGCAGAGGCAGAGGCAGAGGCAGAGGCAGAGAGGCAGAGGCAGAGGCAGAGGCAGAGAGGCAGAGAGGCAGAGAGGCAGAGAGGCAGAGAGGCAGAGAGGCAGAGAGGCAGAGAGGCAGAGAGGCAGAGAGGCAGAGAGGCAGATAGTTAGAGACAGACCACAAATTATCGCAAGCTTAGAGGAGGGTGGACACAGCAAGCTGCTAACTAAGCAGTGGTGCTACTGGAGGGGCCTGCTGGGGCCTAAAGGTCTAGCATCCTAGTTACCATGCCCTTGTGAGGAGCAAAGCACAGGCGCCACAGATGGGGTCACACAACCACACTGGTCCTGCTCTGCATGTTAATGATTTAGAACCACAACACAGGTGCGCGAGCATGCACACACGCACACACACACACACACACACCCCTGATGGGAGGGGGAGATGAGAGTTACAAAAATGCTTAACGAAAACTGTCCACATCCTGCCGGCCTGAAGCGTAGGCTTGAATCCCACATGAAACTGATTGATGGAAAACAAAGAAAGTCAAGCTGTTTCTCGCACACCTAGTCTTGAGAGTTATGGCTGGTGTGCCCTTTGTGTCTCCTTGCCAGATGGTAGAAGACACAGAAGAGAATTTACTTCCCTTCTGATACTGAAAGCCTCTCCCCGCCTTTTGACAGACAAAGCTTAAGACTAGCGGTGATATTCAGCCAGGGAGTGGCTTTGTCTTTCTTGTCCCTGAAAAAAAGAAAACACGATGTCCCAGTCTGCGTCTGAGCGAATCTTCCTTTAATGGAAAAATTCAAAATGGGGTAAAAAGTGCCTGGCTCTGAAGTGAGCCGTGTTTTTAAATGTGAAACTTTAGATAACACGTGAGCTCTCTATTCCAGTTTTAAATAGTTTTTAGAACAATTTCAAACTTAGGGGTAAGCACAGAGGAACACTAATCATATTTTCCATTCCAAGGAAAATTCATCTCCTTAGCTTGCCTGTCAGGTGATCAAAGACTGCATCCAAATGCAGGGAATCTCATGGCTGCCCAGGCATCTGAGGCTAATTGAGCACACACGCATTGCTGGACCAGGTCTCCCTGCTTTGTCTTTCTGTCAATTTTCTTTTAACTAGGAAGTGTGATATGCCACTCTAAGGAATTTTGACAGGTTGACTTAAAGATTCAGCATACTTTTTTTGTTGTTGCTGCTAAGCTCTAATATCTAGATATTAAAACAAGTATTTTGAGAATAAATATTATTTCATAAAAAACAATTAGAGAAGAGTAGATAGAAATCTGTAATCATTGTAATAATTAGAATTCTAGTTGGTTTTTACTATCAACTTGACACAACCTAGAGTCACATTGGAAGATGGACACTTGATTGAAGAACTGTCCATCCCTGGGGAGGTGGGCCAGTGCTATGTAAGAAAGGTGTGCCTAAGCACCGTCCAGTGACCCACACCCCCTGTGGCTTCTGCTGATCGCTCTGCCCCAGCTCTCCTCTGTGAAAGACCACAACATGAAAGGTACCCCCTTTCCTTCCCAATGTGCTTTTGGTTGTGCTATTTACCTCAGCAACAGACAGCAAAGTAGAACAGGTTGTAGCAGCAAAATGAAATTCAACTTGGGCAGCACAACTCCTGGAATGCAGCAAATGCTAAATAATAGTAACAAACAGCTCAGTTATCATGTGTACTGTGCTAACTCAAATCCATCCTGATCCCAGGAGATTGTTTTTTATTCGAAGAGTATACATATTCTCAAAGAAGAAAACAAACCCCATAGTGCAAAAAATTTTGCTTATAAATAAATTTGCCTTAGCTTCAGTAGTGGTTATAAAGTACCACCAACTAGGTGACTTAAAAAAAATGCTTTCTATAACTCTAGAAATGTGAAGTCAGAGGTGAAGTGGAAATTTCTGGGTTCTTTAGAGACGCAGTTGTGTCATGTGATGTTTTTCTGGAAGCTGTCTTGGGAAAGGGCGTGTGATACTTGTCTGGAGCAGATGCTTGAGAGGGTGTGTGACATCTAAAAATAATAGAAATTCAACCCCGCAGACAGTGAGAAGATAGTCTTGCATTGGTTAGCCTTGCAACACTTTACTGGTCTTTGCAGATCTTCTCTTGGTTGCGACTTGATAGAGAGAAATGGGTCAGAGAACTTATTGTGGTATTCTGTCTGCTCTGTGCAGGTTCCTTGGACTAGTGCAGATTCGGCAAGGATCCTCAAGGTTTCTTCTGCTACTACTGATTCGCATTTGGAGTTACCCCAAAGAGTTACTTCTAATCGGGTCTGCATCCCCTGATTCCTATTAACCTTTTTCTCCCCTACCTTTGGTTGGTGGTCTCGAAGGGAGGTAGATGCCATCAGATTGGGGTAGGACTCCTTTGGTGCATGAATTTAGGAGAGGAGATAGCACATTTAGTGCATTCATTATTGCAAAAAAAAATTAAATGCAGAATGGCAGAATGTCATGTTTTATAATCTTGAGGAAGTACATTTATGTATTAAACGTCTATTGTGCGAATGGTATTCATGAACATGCATAGCTATTCTCTTCTAAGTTATTTCTGGGTTATCATCCCCTTAAGACAACAGATTTGGCTATCTGCTTGTTTCTTGGGAAATATTTCAGGTAGAAGAATTATTGGGCCAAGTATGACCATAATTTATAAGATTGATACATTGTTTCATAGAAACTTTGAGCCCCTATCAACATTTATGCCATATTTCCTAGGGATTTCTGTTGCCATTGGTACTTTAACCTTATCTTTTCTGGAACTAAAAACAATATTTTACAGTTTCTTTTTTAAAATATGAAAAATTGTGAATAATCAATTAAATTTTCATTGATTTTTATTTTTTAATAGCTACAAAGTTTTTCTTAGTTATTCCTATCTTATGCTATCTCTTTACATCCCTTAGCTAATTTTCTGTCTTTTATAATAGCATTTTTATAATTTTTACACATTTTTTGTAATAGAGTATAATTTTCTATGTGCCATTGTTAATAGAATTCTTGGTAAAATAATGATTTGCACCTACCTTGGGCACATAAGTCATTTACATCTACTTTTTTTTACGCTTATGATAGTTTTTGACATCAAGCTCCTTAATTTCTAAGTGTGTATATCTGTTGGTGCTTCTCTGTGAATATTTTAATCATGTCAGTATATTATTATTATTTTATTTATTAAGTTTCCATTTCCCTGGTATTTCCCTGACGTGAAACCTTTTGTTAACCTTGCCTCAGTCACAGAACCTCTTGCTGACTTTCCTAATGAGAGACACTAAACACGTCTTCTGTCATCCAAGTGGATCAACCTTCTTACCCAGCAAACTGTGTGACACCACATTGGTCTGTCCTTTCACAATGGTGAGATTCATTTGCCAGTGCTCTTTGGATAAATTTCTTTAATCGCTTAGATGATCCTCTGTGTCTTTTTCCTGACTGTGACAGCTCTAAATAAACACTAGTTTTTGTGCAAGTAATCATCAAGCCAGACAATGTGCCACAGTGGGAGTTCTGCGTGTTACAGGCTGAATGCAGTCTGTTTGTCCATTGTCTATCACTGCATTGGAGGTGTGGCTCCGGGTGTGACACCTTTAAGAGGTGGGGTTTGGCAGGAGGCTATCACTAGGTCTCTCCTAGTCTAACTTTGTCTTACTGTGTGATTTCTCCCTCTTGCATTCTTTTTCCATCTAATGCCTTCTAATGTCTTCTACTCTGTGGCTTTCACCAGCCATGAGCACAACTATTGCCATGATATTTGTGTTCTCAGTCTCTGAAACTATGAACTAAATGTACCCCTTTCCTTTATAAATAAACATTAAAATTCCTTACAGTAATAATACAGACTGTATTCTCAAATGCCAATCTCAGAATTAGCGTCCACTGTTTCAGAAACTTTTCTATTACTGTGATAGAGCATTGTTACCACATCAGCTTGTAGGAGGAAAGGTTTATTTATGCCTTAGAGGTGTAGGGGAATAAAAAATCCATCCAACAACAGTGGGAAAGCACAGCAGCAGGCAGTCATGGTGATTAGAGAAATGAGCTGAGAGCTCACATCTTAATCCACAAACAGTAAACATACAGCAAACTGAGAATTGTGGGAACTTTGGACTCACAAGGCCACACCTTCTAAACTGCTCAATGATACCACCACATACTCAAATGTCCAAGACTGTGGAAGATATCTCATTCAATTGACCCCATGTACTTAAGCATTTGGGATAGTTGGGCTGGCAAAATGTAAATGGGTCGTCGAGTTAAGGCGCTGGCTGCCAAGTCTGATGACCTGAGTTGAATCCCTGGGACCCATATGGTGTCTTCCATGTTGTCCTGACTTCCATGTTGTCCTGTGACCTCCACATATGTGTCACAGTACACATATGTGCACACACATACACACATAAATGCATAAGTATAATTTTTAAAAAATTAGGATACAACAAAACAATATAACTCCCACACCCAGGGCTCAGAGATGATTTCAAAAGGCAGGAGGAATGATTAGAAGAAACATAAGATCAGGTCAGGGAGTTTACTGTGAGATTGAGCCTCATAGAAATGTCAGAAACTACACACAGGAAGTCTCACCAGCAGAGCTGCCAAATATAACTGGGCCAAAGCCAATACCAAGAGACACACCAACATGGAAAGGAGAGTCTCAGCCCTGAACAAAGAACTGAGGGCAACTGCCCAGTGTTGAGCCTGGGAGAAACAGTCTTTCCCAGAGAAGAGCATACCCGGTGGTCGCCCAGCACCAAATGGTGATCTCTGAAAACATACAAGTTACCCAATGCAGACTGAGCAGATTTTACTTATAAATTTAGAAATAAATATGTAACAATAATTAAAGAACAGGAAGCAATAAATCTGAAAGAGTAAGGGTGGTGTGCATGGGAAGGTTGGGAGGGAGGAATGGGAAGGAGAAATTATATAGTTATTTTTATAATGTCAAAAAATATTTTAGAAATGGGATAATTTATATACATAAAATACATAATTTATGGCAACCTGGTAAAGTATATATTTTCTGCTTATGAATTATTTTTAAGATTTGTTCTTTTATGAATATATGCAAAGTATAGACATATTTAAAAACCCCATCATCTCATTACAACACTGCTGATATTTTGATATATTTTAAGACATATATTTTACATGAATATTAAAATATTTGCTCTTGTCTGATTAGGATAATATATTCTTTTGAGATACTACAAAATATAAAGAAGAAATAATTGTCAGTTTCTCAAGGTCTATAGTTTTATTCTTGGTTTTATTAGTTTAATATCCAAGTATATACGTTCAATATTTTTTCCAGAAAATAAAAACAAACTTTTAATAAATACATCATCATATACTGGTTATTACTTAATCATTTCTCTATTTGTAGATATTTTAGGTCATTTCAAATTCGTGGTTTTAGGCCATGTGCCAGAAGTATCTTTGAATATTAAGGACTTTTATTAGTTTTCTTTTCAATTCTTATATATTTCTTCAGTACTGCTGTCTAGAGTTGAATTGATAGTGTAATAGTAAAGTAACTAGACTGCTAGTCTACCATAAGATGCATCTACTGCTATGTTGTTCTTCAGGGTGATCATATTATTTTAGCACCCCTAAGTTTAACACCACAGTTCAAAAACTTAAATAGTTTAGCCTAATGCATAAAAAGTCATGTGGGCATTTTGCTAGACTTCAGGTCCTAGTAAGAGGTCCAGGGCCTTCCCTGAGACCTGTGTTTCTGTGAAACCTCACACTGGCTTTCAACCTTCCTAACCATTTAATATAGTTCCTCATGTTATGGTAATCCCAACCATAAAATTATTTTGTTGCTACTTTATAACTGTAATTTTGCTACTGTAATGAATTGTAATGTAAATATCTGATATGTGGAATATCTGATATGTGATCCTAAAGGGGTCATGACCCACAGGTTGAGAACTACTGCTCCAGGAGATTATATCTGTGTTCCTGATGTGTGTTCCATAGAGAAGTATTCAACAACCTTTCTATCTTCTTTTGTTATCCAATTTGGGGCTTCATTTCATCTATTTTTCCCTTATTGACACCAGTTTTAAAGACACTAAAATCAATACTTTGTTATTATTATCATTATTTTTATTTGGAATGGTACCTCATTATGTAGCCCAGGCTGGCCTTGGGCTTGTGATCATCCTGCTTTAAACTCTTTAGTCCTGGCATTACATTCATGTGCACCACACTTAGTCTTCTTGATAGAGAGGGCCTAAGCAGAGACATAAAAGAAACACAAAAAGAATTGGAAGATGCTGTTTTCTGGCTATCCTTGTCTTCCCTTGCCTGGCAGTACTCTCTATTCTTCAGTAGTCTTACAGAATTCAACTTATTGTAAGATCGTATTTTGCTAATTTCATTCTTCCTTGTTCTTTTCTTCTTGTGTTTGTTTCTCCTCTTGCCATAATATTCTGAATATAGGGTCAAGGAGATAGCTCAGCAGGTAAAAGCATTTGCAGTACAACCCTGACAACCATGGAATTCAAGGAACTCATATTGGAAGAAGACCAATTTCCATGTTTTCCTTTGACCTCCATACCATATTGAGCCTGACAGCAGACACACACACACACACACACACACACACACAAACACACACATCACACACACATACATATTACTCATACATCACATACACATCACACAGACACACACAGACATGTAACATAAACATAACACACCATACTACACACATATATAGACACACATACCATATACACATACACACATACATAGACACACACATATATATCATACACACATACACACACATCACACATACATATCACACACACAGACATGGACATACATATAATACACACACACAGACATGCAGACACCATACTCATATACACCACACCATGCAACACACACATAGACACACATAGGCACACATACACAATACACATATACACCAATAAGAAACTAAATTTAAATTTCAAAAATCTGACTATAGTAGTCATAGTAAGTGGTCCCATGGGGTTTTGTTTGTTTTTAACATTTGTAGAATTCTCTAAGTTTCCCAAGCTGTCCAATACCTTTCCCATTCTCTTCATGTTTTATCATTTGTATTTTTATAAACCACTTTTACATGGGCTGGCAGAAGATGCAACTTGTATCCTTCCTTACTATGACCCACATTTATATTCTCCCATGAGTACTGTCTCTTGCAAATATTAAATCATCCTTTGTATTTAGACTAATTAAAATGGAGATAAAACATTGAACCTAATGGAGATTCTATAGAAAATATAAGTCACTTTGCTGAATCATACTATATCCTAATGGGATGTTGATCATCCACTTTTTCCTTTCTTAGTCTTGACATTGTCAACACAGTGAAAATATAGTGGCTAATTTTAGCTGAACCAGTTCTTTGGATGCTAGTAGCTGAAATCTTTCTGGTTTCTGTGTATCTTCCATCATCAGAACCACTGCGGGTGTCATTGAGAAGACACAGGTCTTGCTGTGATAGCATTTCTATTTATTCTATTTTTTAATCCTTTCCTTTAGTCAAAATATTGAATTTAATATATTTAATAAACACATTCCAGATGCATTTTGTTGTATTGGTCATCTGTAATTTACATAAATGTTTCATCATTGTGGAAAAGCTGACTTTATACAGAGCATTTCTTGATAAGTAACAATGAGTTATATTATTGTTCATATAGTTTTCTCATATTGGTTTTAGTTTATAGATTTCTAGATGTGGTTGGGGATAAATAAATTGTAACATCTTTGTAAATATTAAGATAAGACTCTGACTCAGAAATCTTAATTTTAGAAATGAGTTTGATCAGGTAGATTTTAGTACATTAAAACTGTCAAATTAAATTATACATCTATTTGGAAACAGCATGAGTATACTATATTACTTTACAAACAATACCCATCTGTTTGCTAAATAGAATTAATAGTAACTTAAAGATGTATATAATCTAGGAGAAAAATATCATCATTGTTTTTTGAATTACAAGTAAAATACATTCTTCTACCTTAATATAGACACAAAACAAACACTGACCACCAATGAAACCCACCTTGGTTTAATCTTCAAATGTTTGAATGCCAGCTGGGCTGTACATCTTTCATGGTGTGTAGACTCATTATATTTCTTTGTGAAGTTTTCTACACACTTCTTTTCTTCAAAGAACAATAATCAAAGGACAAAATGACTCCGGCAACATAATGGCTTATGCATTCATTATCCTTCCTTCCTGGTTTTAGCATTATGCTTGCAGGCATCTATACATAGAGAGAGGGTATGATTATTCATTCAAAAAGCTGTTACATGTCTATCCTTTTAACAGGTTATCTTCCATCCATAGCTCTACACAATCATCCTAACGTATTGTGTATGAGCACCAACCCACCATCTACCTTTCATTGTGCTTAGACTGAAGTCTGTGTCTAGGTTGCTGGTTCCCTTGGTTATTCATAGACATAACTTGGATATTTTTACAAACTCAGCCCTTATAGATTATGCTTGCATGTATCCTGTATACATTAAAAAGTTATTTCAAACTCGAGAGCTACCAAGCTGATCTAAGGAGAGATGTAAAAAACCACATCAAATGAAATTATAACATTTATGAAAGGAAGCTTTAAAAATAAACAATTCAAGAACAGTATTCAGATGTGTGAAAGCCACAGCAATTAACTTACTTTTAGAAATTAGGTCAACTTCTGTTAAAAGGTCAAGAAAAACATTGCATTCATGTTTAAATTAGTAATTTCATATCCAAAACATTTGTGTAATATTCAGTTCTTAAAGAATTAGCATATAGTTCTAGATGAACAAGTGATGCATTTAATCACTAGCAATGCCAAGGTCTGATTACTGTAACTTTTTAATACAACTTGAAATTTGGAGAAGCAAGACGTGCAGCAGTTTTTTTATTTGTTGGTGTATTAGTCAGGGTTCTCTAAAATCACAGAAGTTATGAGAAGTCTCTATATAGTAAGGGAATTTGTTGATGACTTAGAGTCTTTAGTCCAACTTCCCAACAATGGTCAGCAGCAGCTGTGAATGGAAGTCCAAGATTCTAGCAGTTGCCTAGTCCCACAAGGCAAGCAGGCAAAGAAGAGTCTTCCATCTTCCAATGTCCTTACCTAGGTCTCCAGCAGAAAGTGTGATCCAGATTAAAGATGTGTGTCACCATGACTGGATCTGGGTCTTACTTTGTCCCAGACAACCTTGAACTCAGAGATTTCGCTGTCTTAATCTTCTGGGACTCATAGCCACTATGTCTCAAGATCTCCAAGTCCAAATCCAGGTCAGAAACTTGTATCCCCTAGCCTTTAGGATTACAGGTGAGCCTTCTAATTCTGGACTGCAGCTCATTCTAGATATAGTCAAGTTGACAACCAGGAATAGCCACTACAATCCACCCCTTGTCAACTTGATGCAAATAATATCTCATGTCCACATGAAACAGTAACAAGGTCATGAGTGTGCCTAACATGAGATAATGATTCCTTATACAAATGCAAATGCATTTATAAATTTACAATAGGGCAATGTTCCTTGGGAACATTCTTTTAGTGTCTCAACTTAAATACCAATTGATGATAAAGTAATTGGAAGAAAGACAAATATATTCTTAACAAAATAAGACAGAAACATTCGTATTTCTTAATACCCTCATTTCTGCAACTGGTTACATGGCCTTAGCTGGTATTTATAACTACCTTCCTCTACTACCCATTCTGTATTTCCTTCACCTTCGGCAATCACCTCAGTGAGTCTTGGCTCTTTTCCTAGAGGATCAACCCATACCTTCATTCCTGATGGGTCTGCGTACTTTTTCATCCTGCTTGGATTAGGCTGTTGTAGATTCCCATTGACTTTAATCTAAGGACATGGTAGCACTAAGAGACGCCCTAGGGGATCTCCTGCACTCCAGACATAATCCTGTTTACCTCCATTGTGGAGAGACAATCCAATTTCCCCATGGTAATCTGGATCTATCACCCCTCCTAACACTGTTATTCCTTTCTTTGCCTCTTGGTTTAAGGGCATTAGAAGCCCAAGATGACGAGGGGGAAGTCTGAGCTTCCAGTTCAATGGAATGTTTGTTGTGACTCCTGGTAGGAGTACTCCCTCCTCTGGAACCAAAACCTCTAGGCGAGCAGAACCTAGAGTTGTGAGAACAGGAAGCAAAAATTTTCCCAGAGGGTCACTAGGAGTGATAGTGAGTGGAACTATTCCTTTTTCCACCCCTTGATTCCTGGACCTACGGATCCTGGCTATGGGAGAAACTGTACCATATATTAGATGCTGATTCAAAGCATATATTGCATTCTAAAGAGCTATGCCTCAGCCCTCCATGCTGTTGCCACCTAATTGGCGCCGTAACTGTGTCTTCAAAGGGCCATTCCATCTTTCTGTCAGAGTACCTGCTTCAGGATGATGGGGAATAGGGTAAGACCAGTGAATTCCATAATCGTGGGCCCACTGTCGTACTTCTCTGGCTATGAAATGAGTTCCTTGGTCAGAAGCAATACTTGTGGAAAACCCATGACCATAGATAAGACATTCTGTGAGTCCGTGGATGGTGGTTTTGGCAGAAGCATTACATGCAGGAAAGGCAAATCTATAACCCAAATAAGTATCTACTCCAGTAAGAACAAAACGTTGTCCTTTCCATGGAGGAAGTAGTCCAATGTAGTCAACCTGTCACAAGGTTGCTGGCTAGTCACCTTGAGGAATGGTGCCTTATCTGGGGCTCAGTGTTTGTTTCTGCTGTTGGCAGATCTGGCATTTAGCAGCAGCTGTAGAAAAACAAAAACAGAAGCAAAAAACGACAGCACCAGAATCAATTTGATTTTGTTGTTGGGATATAAGCCATATAAAAATATTAGATGAGCTCATAAAAATGTGTTTCACTTGCTTGCTGATCCCTGACATGTAGGACCCTAGACAACCAGAGAATATGATTGGATGTTATCAAACTTGATTCACTTGTTTAGCGGTCCCTATGTTGTAAAGCTCATATCCTGGGAAAATGTGTGTTATCATTCCTGTGAGTGTGAGGCTCTTCCCTTGTGCTATGGTTTGAAGACTAACTAGGTAAAAAACAAATGACAAACCATAATAATAAAACACCAAAATTGCCTGCATATCACAAAGGACCAAATAGAATTTGGCCATTATGTAGTTAATGTGATTAACGGGGATAACAAGCAAGATGCTTCAGGGCCCCAGCGGAACATTCGTCCTGAATTATCTGGGCAGACTGTCCACTCTTATTATGGAAATTGAAAGAGAGCCAACAATCTCCATGCTACATAGCCATGAGCTGAGTGGTGCAATACATCAGTGCAAGAAGGAAAGATAATTACTAAGGATGTTATTGTTCCTAGCTCAGAATACAGCTTTGAATAAGGAAAACAGAAAGACATCTTGGCAGAATACTGTTACTCCATGGATGTGTAAAGAGTGAAGTCCTGCAACCCTGGCAGATAATTTCCTCCTGTGCAATTCCAGCGCAATTCCTCTCTTAAAATGGGGCGGGATGAAGCTGCTGTGGAGCCGTGGGAGCAATGACTTTCCCTGCTGCAGCCTGACCGCCTGTGCTGCTTGTTTACAAGAAAGGGTGGGCTAGTTTCTACTAACACCTTCACTTTTTGTATTTGTGAGGCTCACAAGGGAAGAGCCTCCGGAAGTATCATGTCCAGTTTTCTTAGGAATCACCAGACTGACTTCCATAGTGGTTGTACCATCTTACAAGCCCACCAGCAGTGAAGGAGTGTTACTCTTTCTCCACATCCTCACCAACACCTGCTGTCTCCTGAGTTTTTAACCTTAGCCATTCTGACTGGTGTGTTCCCCAGCATGCAATAAGGACACATGCTCTACTATGTTCATCGCAGCCTTATTTATAATAGCCAGAAGCTGGAAAGAACCCAGATATCCCTCAGTGGAGGAATGGATACAGAAAATGTGGTATATATACACAATGGAGTACTATTCAGCAATTAAAAACAATGAATTCATGACATTTTTAGGCAAATGGATGGAACTGGAAAATATCATCCTAAGTGAGGTACCGTAATCACAAAAGAATGCACATGGAATGCAATCATAGATTAGTGGATATTAATTAGCCCTGAAGCTCTGAATACTGAAGATACAATTAGCATATCAAATGATTCCCGTGAAGAAGGAAGAAGAGGGCCCTAATCCTGGAAAGGCTTAATCCAGCATTGTAGGGGAGTAGCAGGACAGAGAAAAGGGAGGGGGAAAGATAGGAGAATGGATGGAGAGAAGAGGACTTATGGGACATATGGGGAGGGGGGAACTGGGAAAGGGGAAAGCTTTTGGAATGTAAACAAAGAATATAGAAAATAAAAATATTAAAAAAACAAAACAAAACAAAACAAAACAAGGGAAGAGCCTCACACTCACAGGAATGATAATACACACACATTTTCCCAGTGGTGTTCACTGACCTCAATTTACCACTTTACTGTGGGGAGGAGAAATAGTATCCTTTGTAGGCTTGGCAGATAGTTGTAATTTTGGTTAGGTATGATACATTAATCATATGGCTACTTTATACCTTATAACATTTTTTTAAAAGGGGGATATAAAAAAGGGGGAGGGGAAAAATAAAAGTGGGAATATCCTTAAAAGTTGTAGACAGTTGTAGAGGAAACTTTAATACACATTAAAATTAGTTTTGAGATGTATATACTTATTATTACAAAGTTTTAATAATTAACTGAAATATTAAAATGAAGAATTTGGCACAATGTCCTTAGCAAGTTATAAAATGGATTGTACCCTCTTTCATTTATTTATGGCTTATTTATCTATTTAGTAAGGTCAATTCATAGTACTATCACTAGGATAGGATATGGTCCTGTGAATGTGCTTTAGGGAAAGAAACCAGCTGAGTTTCTACATTTAGCCTCTGTTTCAAGCTCATAGCATTGACAGATAAAACAGAAAATTAAGATAATTAAAATTACAACCAGATCCACAAACTTAGAGGAGCATCTTTACCATCCAGAGACAAACATATCAAAAGGGGTCGGAGCATTTTGGCTTCTGGTATCTGATTCCAGAGGCAAGTATGTGACCTGGGAGTTGTACTTCTGCCAGATAAAATGGGCCACAGTCTGTTATAAACATAAATAGGTACATTGAAATGTATATACACAGTTACATTTCGACAGATGATATTTATATAGTAAGTATATAAATGGGGATTGGAAGGAGACTCTGACTTTATGAAGCCATAGACATAGACGTTCTTGTCTGGTAGCAGACCCACACTGTAAGAAAGAAATTACTCAAGAGGAAAGAAACTGATCCAGATGGAAGTAGGGTCTCAAAAAAGAAGGAATCCTTTAAAGTGGTGGGATATGGGGCAACGCTGGAGAAAGACATTGGTTTGCTTAGGAACATTCTCCCAAAAGATAATGGGAACTAAAAGTAATGTCAACTTACTGTATGGTTTAGGCCATATATAACAGTAAGATGGAAAGGGGTAACTCACGTGGTGTGATATCAGGACATTGGCCGTGATTGGCTGTGAAGAACTCAGGATATATGTGTTGAACTGGTGTCCTATGCCTCCCCCTCTTAGAAATGTCTAAGGCTATAAAAATCTGAAAGCTCTCATTAGCTCCCAGGCTATGAAAAAGTAGAATATTGACAAACTTAACAGAGAAACACAATAAACTTCAATATTGGTTAAATAACATGAATCTAATTATTAATATATAATTAGATTAATATATAATTAGATATATATAAATACAATAAACTTCAATATTGATTAAATAACATGAATCTAAGTATTAATATATAATTAGATTAATATATAATTATATATATATAGTATATTTATATATTATATATTTGTGTAAAAATGGAAAATCAAGATAATTAGAATTGCAACCAGATCCACAAACTTAGAGAAGCATCCTTACCACCCAGAGTCAAAGATAATATATATTATATCTTATAGATGGGCCTGGTGCTGTTCTTGTGAACTAATCCCCTAATGAATAAAGGAGCCAATCACTGGGCAAGTAGGAGGGACTTCTGGTTGGACAGAAGAAGAGAGGAAGCAGAAGAGAGTTAGGTCTCTTTGGCGCCGGGACAGCAGAGAAGTAAGATGTAGCTAATAGAGTTTCCTAGTTTCATGGCAGATCCTCAAGGATCCACCACTGGAAGGATCAGATCTTAATAAGGTTTACAAGGTTATGTTTTAGTTGTTGTGCCCAGAGACTGAGTTACCATTGTTTCTGAACTAAGTTTGTGTTTTTCCTTCACACAGTAGCTCCTTTGGGTTCAAGAGAGAAAGGTACAGCAGCCATGTGTGGGTTTGCCTGAATCGCTCTACAAAGGCCATACAGGATTTGAAGCACGGGATTGGTTTGGTAGCGACCTGTCACTGGGGACCTAGTGAGTTGGATAGAGACGTTTTGGAAGCTGCAGGCCACTGAATCGCCACGAGATAAAACCAGGTCAACCATTCCTTGACAGTGCATACCCAGCCAGGCCACCGGGCAGAGGCACATGCACAGGAATGTGCTGGTTCTACTTTTTTTAACATTTCCCACAACAATTATATATGTTATATATAACATATAATATATTTATAAATATACATGATATATAATAAATATATTTTTATATATTTAATAAAGGATGAGGGCAGTTTATCCTTACTACACATAGATAAGATAAAGGTGTTGTAACAAGAGCAAAACCGCAAATCAAAATTGCTTGTTAACCTTGTTCAAAACCCATAACAAATTGCTAACAAGTAGAATTAGAAAGCTATGAAGATGATACAATAGGGTCAAGTGGGCTTTTAAGGCCTCAGATATGAGGTTAGTTTAGTACTGTAATCAATCACTGTCAGCTTATTGACAAAATGGAAGAAAGCATGCTGTTTCAGATTCTCAAAGGTACTTGACAAAATTCAACACCCATTTAAGATAAGTTTCTCTTGTCAGCTGGGAACAAAAGGGAATTTGTCTGGTTTAATAATTACTATGAAAAACTTACAAAACATCATACTTGGTAATGAAAACCTCAATGCTTTTTCTGTAATATTGGGTTTAAGTCTCACTCTTACCAGCCCTCTTTGTTATGGTAATCCCAGTGACTTTATTATGGCAAGAAAGAGAAGCAGAGATGTGTGAGCCCTAGACCACACAGTCATGTTGCAGAAAATTTTAATGAACGGATGAAAACAAAACCCAGAAACGAATGAGAACAATCATAGGACATGTCATAGAAATTGACTGCAATTGTATGTACAAACAATACACAAAATTTTGTATTCTAAAAGTTTTATTTTTTGAGACAGATTCTCATGTAGCCCAGGCTAGACTTGAGCCCCTTCTTGTTCCTTCTGCCTCTACCTTCTGAGATCTCAGATGGCAGGCATATGACACCCTACCTATCATACAAGGTACTGGGAATTGAGTTGTGCTTACGTGCCTGTAAACACCCTTCCAACTGACATATAGCTACAGCCCCTACAGTATTCCTTTAATAGCATCCAACTATGAAATTATTGGAAATAAAGTTAATAAAGTACATCAAATGTGCAATTCAAACAACAAAATATTACTGAGAAAAATCCTGATTAGTATTAACTGAGATATACACAGTGGTTATAAATTAAATGACTCCATATTGAAGTTAAGATGCAAGTTGTCTCCAGCTGATGCTTTTGTTTAATATTATCTTAATAAAAATTTATAGCAGGCCTTTTAAAAGGTTTTGTAGAAACTGGCAGGTGATTTTGAAATTTTCACAGAAAAGCAAAAAGCCTAGATTGTTGAAGCCTAATTTTTAAAATAAGGAACAAAGTTGTAAATAAGATAATGTAATATTGTCAGAAGGATGGGCAATTGAATCAGGAGCATGAAATACAACGGTAAGGAATAGAGCCATACAGCTAATTTTCTATAAAAGTGCCAAGATAACTCAGAAAGGAAAATAGTTTTTCAACCATTGGTGCCATTACAACTGGATATCCATATGGAAGTAAATTACTCACTATATGCAAAATTACTTGTATTTTTAATAAATAAAATTCATTGTTGAGTTAAACATTAAAAAACAAAAACAGCCAGGTGGTGGTGGCACACACGCCTTTAATCCCAGCACTCTGGGAGGCAGAGACAGGCGGATTTCTGAGTTTGAGGCCAGCCTGGTCTACAGAGTGAGTTCCAGGACAGCCAAGGCTACACAGGGAAACCCTGTCTTGAGAAAACCAAAAAAAAACAAAAACAAAAACAAAAAACAAAAACAAATAAGCAAACAAAAACTCCAAACTATAAAACCTCCAGAAGAAAACTATAAAAAATATTTATAGCCTTGAACTAGGCAGATCTTTCTAAAGTGGGACATACCTACCCACACATGCCACACACATACATACCCACACACGTACCTACACATATACATATACATACACACACACACATCACACACACATACACACACATACACACACAAACACACATATACACACACACACCACACACCACACACACCACACACACATACATACACACACATACCATACACACACACACACACACACACACACATATACACATATACACACAAACACACATATACACACACACACCACACACCACACACCACACACCACACACACCACACACAACACACACACACATACATACACACACATACCATACACACATACACACACACACACATCACAATGAAAAATAACAAAAGTAATAAATTAGACCTTTACCCAAATGAAAGTCACTCCTCTGCTAAAAGCAACACCAAGAACATATATTGGTATTTCATAAACTTGAGGAAAATACAATACCTATTTCTTGATAAGCAAATAAATCTCTCAGAAAAGGACATGCGGCATCATATTTGATCAGAAAAACTATCACAAGCAACTCGTAGACGTTCAGAAGAATGTCTAAAGTCGAGCTTTGCCACAGATCTAGTGGAGCTAGAAATACCAGGAACATGATGGAGTGTTCAGGGACATAAATGAACACTTTGGAAAAGCAATATTGTAGATGCAATTACATGTGCATTCACTGTATAATCCCATACTTAAGCTTCAAGCTATTTACCCACAAAGAAATAAAATTCATATGAGCATGAAGATCAGTATTTGTGCATGAGTAGTGGTCCAGCAGGGCAAATGTAGACTCTTGGTATGTACACACAATGGAATATGTACCATTCAACAAGAAAAGAGAACATAAACACTACCACCTACATAAATGGACATTATGTAAAAGTCTGTAAAGTAGTATGCTGTGTGATTGACAAACAGCCAAGCACCACAAAGTACACATCACATGATTTCCTTTGCAGCAAAATTGAGAAAAGACAGGTCTAACATATAGTCATAGAAACTGAAGGTCTGACTCACTGGGGTACATCGGAGAACGGGCCCAGCAAGATGACTGAGGGGTTGCAGGGGTCTACCACCAAGCCTGATGGTTTCTTCCCCAGAAATGGGCGTGGCAGAAAGATCAAACTGATCCCCACAAGTTATCCGCTGACCTGTACCATGGCGTGCATGGATCCACACAAGAATCCAGGCGAAGGAAGGAAGGAAGTGAATAAAGAGTGTGAAAAAGTAGAGTGTGGAAAGTTTTACATCACAAGTATCATGAGAGGACCAGGCAGCAGGGAGAGCAGAAGTACTGTACGTTAGGATTATGGTATGGCTCTCACAACGTATATGCTGTAAATGCCAACACCAAATACTTTAAGTACATACATCATATTTGACGGAATCTTTATCTCAAATAATTTGATTTTAAAACGTCTAGTCTTGGTAACTGGCAAACACGTTAGGAGTTGGTTGGATCAGAAAACAAGCTTGCTTTGTAATTGTATGTGATCTTAAAAGCATTTATCGTTTAGGAACAGATTATTTGTTATTGTTTTTTTTATAGAGATTTCGTCCATGTTAGTAGCTATATTTTGTGTGCAACTGGGTTTGGAAAAAGTATAGAGACCAGCCCAGCAAATGGCAGCCTAAAATGGTTATAATGTGACGTTTGCTTTGACTGGAATTGTGATTGATAGCATGCACTTTATTATAATTTAATTAATTATACTAATTAAAATGTTTTTAAAACATACAGTTAGTTTGTATTTAAGGGCTCTAATGTTACAGAATATTTGATCATACAGTGTTATTTATCAGAAAAACCTGTTTCTAGTTGTGGTGTGGCTCAGCCCTAGCACACACCTTTAATCTGAGACTTTTCTGCTTATTGCAAACAAGATTAAATAATAAAGCCATCCAAAGGTTGAGACAGAGCAAACAACCAGTTGACAGGGAGTGAATATCGGAAAAATCCAGAGAGTAACAGGAAGTCAGGAGGAAGGAGAGAGACACACAGAATGTTGAAGGGAAGAACGTTCGGCTTGAGGAGGTTTTAAGACAGCACAGAGAAGGAGAGCTTCCTTTTGAGACATTGGCTGAGTAGGAAGATCAGCTGGGTGCTTTCTCTGCCTCTCTGAGCTAGAAGGCTCTTACCACAGCATCTCACTCCGAGTCTTTATTGGTAAAATCAAAAGTTTGAGGTTTTGTTAAAAAGCAACACTCTTATGTTCTAAATACTTTATAATGTGTTACTTGACATACAATTATCAAATAATGTAGGGCTTAAAAGCTATTCTTCACATGTGTGTCTTCCTGTGTATACATACCAATCCATTTTCCTCTGCTACTGAAATAAATCTCAAAAATCGAGGCCACTCAAAAATTTTTTGGGCACTAGATATCAAAAAGTAAACTGAAACACATCTGTCTACATAGATAATATAACTCTGTGGCACCAACTTTAATACATCTGGAATCTCAAGTCAGAGAAAGGGCAAGAGGTAAGAGAAGAATGATATTTACAGTTGGGAATAGGTGTTGGAGTTCCCAGAGCTAGGCAACACCCTGCAGGCCAGAATCATCTGAGGGCAAAGAGATTGGATCCTGATTCCCTGTGTGTGGGGAGAAAACTGACCAGCAGACGCTGTACAGCTTGTCTGCAGACTGAAGGAGGTTCATTAATATCCTAAAAAGATCAAGCTCAGGCTGATACCCAAAGGTTACAGACTGCTATAATATCTACATCATCCCAATTTGGGATGTATAGAGCAGCACTGTCTGCAGGAATACTTGAAGGGTTGTCTGGCAGCACGTGGACCTGAAGCATCGTTTCTGAGTAGGTGTTTGTCTCCTGTTTTCCCTTTATGATAGGAAGTTGCTGAACGCAGCACACTTGCTTGACCCCCAAGTTCCTTGCTTGGGATAGTTCATCTGATTTCCATACTGCTCACCTTTTCATGACAGGGAACAAAGAAACTGACTCGGAAAAAAAAATGTGCTTAAGCTCACACATTGTCATTTAGAGTCAAGAAATAATCTCACATCTGTCTTCCCATCAAACTGTCCTTCCCAAATCTTTGTAGAACAGAAGGTCATTTTTGTCAGTACACCAAGAATTGAAAAGACCTTTACAGACAGGTTTATACCGAAATTCCCAGGAGGCTGACTCACTGAGGTCTAATTTATAATACATAATGAGAAGTCAAATTGACCAGGGAGACGATAGAGCATTGAACCTGCGTTTTCTCACGGAACACAAGGGGCACTTAGAAAGCAAAATGGTGTTTATAATATCCCTTAGTGGGTATAAACCAGAAACAAAGGATCAGAATGACCTTATATGATAAGGACTTACCAAAGGCCTTTCAGATTGCCTTCCTCACTGTGGATAGGTGACAGTGATTGCTATAGTATCTCTTAACACAGAGGCCACCAAATACCTGGAATAGGAATCATAAGATAACAATTTATCCTAGGGCTGAGAGACAGAGGACATGCCTATTCTGTGTACTGGCTTCATGTGACCCTTTTACTATACATGCACTCACACCACACACTCTCACATACACACACACACTCATACACACACACACACACACACTCATAGCTCATACACATACACTCGCACACACACTCATATACTCACACACTCCACTCATACACACACAGTCACATTCATACTGCACACACACTCACACTCATACCCACACTCACATCTCACACTACACACACACACATATACGCACTACAAAAGCATCTCATGTCCTGTGATAATCCAATCCCCACTAAGATCCTATTTTAAAACCTTTCTTGCAAAGGATGTCCTCTGTTCCTGATGGTGATAAGATGACTCTCAGAGAAGGTATTTCTGCCTGAAAGCAGACTTTATTCCAAGCTGATTGGTGTGCAGTTTCAGTACGCGCTCACTGATGTTTCAGACTTCTGGAGAGGGTGCGTCAAGCCTTGTCTCTTCTGTTAACCATTTATGGCTGGTTCCATGAGTCTGTGCTGAGGAGCAGAGTGAGGTGGAGAGCTCTGAGGCAGATGGCAGCCGTAAGGCCGGCACGGCTCTTCCTAGCTGAGTGATCACAAGCGGAGGCTTACTGCCTCTGCACTTCAGACTCTCTGTTTTATAAACAGAGGATAATTGAAGCACATTTATTATTGTGTGTATATGAGGGTAAAAGACTGATTGTGTATAAAGTTCCAGACAGGGCCTCACAAACAGGTCACTCCCAACACACACAAGTTGCGCTCTAGTGCAGGCCTGCAGCCTCTCACTCTCCTGACTTCTCCCCTCCCCCACACTTGCTGTCCCTCAGTGCTGCTCCCTGACAATCATACAGCACGAGGCCGGCATCCGCAAAGTCACAAATTTCTGAGGTTCTTTAGCCCTGTAAAAGCCATCTATTTGGTACAAACATAACACACGCGTAGCTGGAATATCTAAGTCTTTATTGTTACCGGTTTTGGTTGGTTGGTTGATTGGTTTGGTTTTAGTTTTGGTGTTGTTTTGTTTTTGAGACAGGGTCTCATTCTGAAACTCAGGCTGGCCTGGAACTAATTATACAAGACATTGGTCTCAGATTCCCAGCTCTCCTCCTGCCTCACCCTAACAAGTGCTGGGATTTCTGCCATAAGCTAACCGTGCTTGGCTAAACGTAAGGGGTCTGGGTTTTATTTTTTTAAGCCTCATTCTAATGATATTTGTGACCTTGGCCATAAATTTCTTAGGTTTTCCCTTTCTTTTGAGTAAGTGGAAATAAAAAGTTCTTCTTCTATGAGAAAGGCCTTTGTTTGCTGAATGATTGCAAGTAGGTGGACACAGACCTAGTGACTCATACCTTTATTTGCAGAACCAGGAGGCAGAAGTGGGCGGATCTCTGTGTGTTCCAGTTCAATCTGGTCTGAGAAACCCAGGTCAGCCAGGGCTGTCCAGTGAGACCCTGCCTCAAAACAAAGAACAAAATTATTGCAAGGCCTGATTGGCTATTTTCATGAAGGCAATGCGTATCTCTAGGATTGTGCCAATGACAGGGATACACCTTTCTCTTCATCTTACCCTTGAGTAATGGGGACCCTCTGTTCCTCTGCTGTAAGGAGTGAGGGTTGGGGACAGCTCTCCAGACCTGTGTCTCCCACTTGCTAAAGGAAAGCGGCCTTGGCAGCTGAGTCTCCTGCCTTCCTGAACTGTGAAGTACATTCCTCCTTTTGGTTCCTTGAAGCCCATCACTCAGCTCTTCCTCCAGGCCCCCTGCAGGTGCATGTCTGTCTTGGCCATATTGCCCCCTTTCCCCAACCATCCGTCTCTATCCCACATGTGATGAGATGCGTGTGGCCAGGCAGTGAAAACAATCTAGGGCCTTTGATATCTGCTCTACAAGTTCAGCTGACTTTACCTCCAGTCCCCATTAGTCTCAGCTAAGATATACATACTCCATGGGACAGGGAAGGGGGCTCCTTGGTCTCAGCCACACAGCCATGATGATTTAACTGAGGGAGGACTGAGAGTGAGGCTGGTCATCAACAAACAAAGCAGACAGCTTTTGAGCCTGTTTTGTGATCACTGGAAGCTTCTTTGACTTCTAACAGAATTTTGTGGTGTGTATGGACACCCCTTAAACAGGCTCCACTTTTACTAATGCCAGCTCGTCACAAAGAGAAAAAAAAAAAAAAAACCCTGAAGGGTCAATTTACAAATACAAAAAAGAAAAATAATAAACTTAAAATGAGGTGGGAAAGTCCATCGAGAGAGCTGGATGTAAAAACTTTGTACAAGAAACAGATGCACTCTGCACTGAACCATATTTACAGAGAAAGCCATTTGGCCAACCTCTCTGCTCTGTTCAGAATGCAGCATTCTCTGTTTAGCAAAGTCTTTACCACAAGGCAGTAGGTGTTGGCTTATCCAATGTGGGTTTTTGCTGCCAGCAACAATGGTTCTAAAAATATGCAAGACAACTGTATACCTCACTGGATAGCTGTAGCACAGAAAAGGTATTTGAAGCACAACAGACACCATGGGCTGGGCGGACTGCGGCTGCCTCCAGCTCCTCACAGGGACAGCTGTCACTTCTCCGCAGCCTGCTTCTGTCTTGGAATCTAGGGGCGGTTAGCAAGGCACGCTGCAGACATTTCTTGAAATGTAAACTGTGTGTGCCCTGAGATTTGTCTTAAGATCTCCTTTCAGCTTAGCTGAGAACAGTATTTCCATAATCCTCTGTTGGAATAGGTTCACACTAACATGGGCCATGAGAGTTGTTTAAAATCTCCTCTTTCCTCCCTCCCCCCCTTTCTCTCTTCCCCCTTTCTCTCTCTCTCCCTCTGCCCTCCCTTTGCCTTGTCTCCTTTTCTCCCTCCCTCCCTTCTCTTCATCTCCTTCCTCTCCCCATGTCTCCCTTCCCCTTCCTCTCCCTGTCCCCATCCCTCCCTCTTCCTCTTCCACCCTCTCTTTCCCTCTCTCCACTTCCTCCTGTCTCCTTCTATCTCGCTCTCCCCCCTTTCTTCTACTCCCCTCCCTTTCCTCCTGTCTCCTATCCCTCTTTCCCTCCTTCCATTCCTCTCCCTGTCTTCCTTCCCCACCCCCCCTCCCCATCTCTTTTTCTCCCTCCCTCTGCCTCTTCCCTTCCCCTGTCTCCTCCTCCTCTTCCTCTCTTCCTCCTCCTCCCTCCTGTCTCCTTCTTTCCCTCTCTCCCCTTCTCTCTTCCCTCTACTGCTGTGTGATGTAAGTTGCAGATGTGGATGAGCTCAGTGCACACGCATCATGATGGGCGTGTGGAGATCAGAGGGCAGCAGCCTTGCGCATCCCTCTTCACTTTCCAGTTTGCTTGACACAAAGTTTCCAAAGCCTTTCTCTGTGCCAGGCCTCCAGGGATCTTTGCGCCTCTCTCACCTGGCCACTGAGCCCACCCACCATGCTAGAGTGTAAAGCACAAGGTGGAGACAGTAGAGGGTCCCTAGTGTTAGGATTCTGTCTAAGCTCCACCCCACAGTTACCTGGCAACAGCTAGCTATGCCCCTCCCCACAGTTGCCTGGCAACAGCCAGGTAGACCTGGCCTACTATAAAAGGGGCTGCTTGCCCCTCCTCTGTCTCTTACCTCTCTAATCAATCTTGCCTCATGGCGCTCTCTCCTCTCTGCCCCTCTTGGGCTCTCCTCCCCTCTCCCTCTCTCCATGGCCGGCCTCCACTTCTGTGTGCCAGTCTCTGCCTCACACCTCTGAGGTCAAGCATTATGTTCTTATTTTTGTCTCTTCTCTCTCTCTCTCTGTCTCTGTCTCTATCTGTCTCTCTCTGCCTCCACTACCCCATTAACTCCCACCCTCTGCCCTGAATAAACTCTATTCTAAACCACGTCTGTGTGTGTTTGGTCCCTCAGTGAGGAGAGGTGCCTGGGCATGGCCCGCCTAGGCACCCCCATCCCCACAGTGCCTTATACCATTCTCTAAACCTCTCTCTCTCTTTTTATGAACTAAACATTTGGTGCCGAAACCTGAGAACAACACCTAGGACTCACACATGCTATGTAGGAAAGCCTTTCCTTTAATAACCAAGGAGCTTGCATAGGGAGTTCAGGTGTGTATATCACTTGCATTTCTGCAAAGGAAAAAAAAAACAGATTAAAAGGCGTTCATAAGCCAAGAATAAAATGAGCCTGAACCATGAATATAAACAGCAGAAATTAGTGGGCAATCATGCAAACAGTCCAGCAACATCTAGATTCTCAAAAAAAAAAAAAAAAGTAGGGTTCTGAGGCTGAAGTCTGTGGAGAAAGGAAAGAGAGTATCTAGAAAATTCTAAAGTTTTCACTGGTGAACAAAAATAACAACATAATGTTGGACCTCAGAGGTATGAGGCAGAGACTGGCACACAGTGAATGGGGAAGGAAGGCAGGAACAGGGCTTCCATCTGAAGAAGGGTCTCACTGTTCACTTAGTTTATGAGGGGAGAGAGAGAGGAAAAGAGACAGAGAGACAGACACAGACACACACAGAGAGAAAGAGTGTCTACTACTCACTGCTCAGGAGGCTGAGGCTAGGCTCCCAAGAAAGTTTTCACTACCAACAGTTCACCACCACGAAGCATGAAGCGTTTAATGCATTTTGAGGATTTAGAATGGGAAGGGAGTATAAGTTAATTAAAACACTATTAGCATGAATTGGTTGTGTTACAGGTGCTGGACAGTCCTGCTGCCATGGGCATCATCAGAAGCTTTGGACTTCTTCCTCCGTGCATTTTGGTACCTCAAAGGCAATTATAATGTGTCGACAAAGGGACCATCTTGCCAGGAGTGTCACCTCTCACATATGGTTTGCTTTAGAAAGTTAAATATAGCTCAGCTCCCTGGTCTCTGTGCCACACACATGTGCCACATAAAAGCCTTTTCTAGACACAGCATTCATTTGAACTTAAACTTCACACACTTGGTCCCGTCTCCTAATCCTCACTTAAATAAATTAAAATCCTCCTTGTGAATTTTTTCAAAGTCAAACTCCTATTAGATTGTTCTGAAGAAAACTACCCTGACTTCCATTACAAAGAAGCAAGGAAGAGAAACATTTTCCAGGACTGAAAGCAGGAGGGGAGGGGCACCATGCTGAGGGAAACATGGACTTGAGGTATTTCCACAGTTTTCCAGAAATCTCCGTGTGGTACATTTGACATCCGAGGGGTTGAGAATGTCAGCCAAGGCTCCACTTTTCAGCGTGGGCATCTTCTTCTCTCCCAGATTCTGGTTACCAAGGTCACAGCCTAGCTCTGGCCCTCCTCTGGACCACACTAATAGCCTAGCTAACTGCTTTTATCCATGTCACTCTCATGCACTGGGGCCTTCCAAAGCCCTTGCAAGTTCCCGTTCTCTAGCAGCTATGTTCAACCTGCTAAACCTCAGAAGCATGACTGCTCACGTTCTTCATCAAGGCCCCTCCCAGCTCTTCCATGTGCTGCTCTGCAGACCCAGGTCTACACCTCCAGAGCCCTTCTACTCCTCCCTCACCTCTCCTCCATATCACCAGCCTGTCCACCATTCTTGTCCCCTATTTCTCTTCCTCTATATGTGCTGTTGCCTCTGGAGTCACTGGGACTCTGTGTACATTTTTCCACCAGCTGCAAGAAGCCTCTCCTCTCTTATTAAGATTTTTTTTGCCCCTAGCTACTACCCTGCCCTTCTCAAGTCAGCTAAGACCTGGGCATCAGACATTTCAGTCCTTATATTCCAGCTATGAATTTGTAGTTTTCCTCTTTTCAGAGTGCTGCTTTTTCAATTCCTTTAAAAAAATGCTTTTGTGGGGAGGGTCTAATACATATTCCAGAATAAATCACTTATCATGACTAATAAAAAAGCCAGGGTAATGATGATATTGTCATTTTAAAATCTGTAATGGTTCAAAATAATCTTCCCCTCTCACTGATAATTACCACCACGGTAGACTGCATGCAGAAATAAATATGTAAGGTGTTTGGCACAGCACCTGCTGCAGGAAGTGATCACTAAATGTTTGCTCTTTTGTAGTTACGATAGTTCTCAATAGCAGAACTGTCATCCGCTGGTTACAATATGCATAACAGGTTGGGCCATTAAATGACACAGCATTACCATGTGGCAAACTCACAACAGTGTCTTCTCAATAATGATAATCCACATTAGCAATTCACTTCACTGTTTCAATAGCAGTTTATAAGCTTAATGTAGAACAGAGGCCAAGAGAAATAGTATAAGGTAGCAAGCATAGTATGGTAGAGAACTGTCAACAGTCCAATAGGAGGAAGGAATACGGTTTTATGAATGTGCATTGGGCATCAGAAAAGGTGAATAACAATTAGTTCAATGAGGACAGATTCTGTGATGCTCTGCCTCCTAGGGAAGGCAGGGAGGGGCCCATGGGTGAACTGGAGGGCTTGCTATGAGCTTTATCAGAAACTGGATAGGCCAAAGCACAAGCAATCGTGTCTAAGTGACTTTCTTAGCAAACACTCTGGTATAGATGTATAGTCGTCTATGCACAGGCCACGGGAAGACAGGAGGCCAGGCTGCCTGTTAGGATTCTGTCTAAGCTCCACCCCACAATTACCTGGCAACAGCCAGGTATGCCCCTTCCATAGTTGCCTGGCAACAGTCAGGTAGACCTGGCCCACTATAAAAGGGGCTGTTTGCCCCTTCTCTCTCTCTCTCTCTCTCTCTCTCTCTCTCTCCCTCATTGCTCTTGCCACTCTCACCTCTCTGCCCCCCTTGGGCTCTCCTCCCCTCCCCCATCTCTCCATGTGGTCATGGCCGGCCTCCTCTTCCCTTTCCTCCCCTCTCCTCCCTTCCCTTTCTCTCTCTTCCCCTCCCCTCCTCTTCCCGCCCCTCCCCTTCTCTCTCTCTCTCTCTCTCTCTCTCTCTCTCTCTCTCTCTCTCTCTCTCTGCTTTCACTTCCCATTAACTCCCATCCTCTGCCCTGAATAAGCTCTATTCTATACCATGTCTATGTGCGTCTGGTCCCTCAGGGAGAGGGGATGCCTGGGCATGGGCCCGCTGGGGCACCCCCTTCCCTAACATCGCCTTGCCACATTCTCTAAACCCCTTCTCTCCTTTTATAAACCCATCATTTGGTGCCGAAACTGGGAACAACCCTGCCTGCACAGGGAGTCTCTAGAGCTACCGTCAGAAGAAAGTATCAAAGACTTTCTCTTTCTCCTGGAGGTTATTCTTTCCTGGGGATCTAAGGTGGTTCCTCAGATGTCAAGGGGAGATTTAGGATGACTGCTTTTCTTCATTTTCATTTGTAATGCTGGACAGGCCTTTCAGCCCTCTCAGCTGCTCCTTACTACTCTACCACTGAGCGGCACCCCAGAGCACCCCTCCCTGATCTTGGGTAGGAGAAGAAAATGGAGATTAGAAGTATCTTGGTTCTGAGGAAGTTCCTAAGTTCTTTTACTTCCTTTCAATGTAATAGTATGAAACATGCCTCACCCCTTGACCCAAAAATTATAAGTTTGGAACATTGTTTTTTGAGCACTAGCAACAGGTAGCCAAGGATTGACTCAGATGACACTCGACATTTCTGGACAATGTGGTGGCTGAATTGTCACACTGAAGGAAACAGACATGACCCTTTAGTACCTGTTCAACAAATCAGATAAATAACCATTTCATCATTTGAAGCTGCTTCACCACAATCACCAATGGGCCAGCCTATGCCTACACGAACAATTTCATGGCTCAAAGGACCCTCTGAAAGCACGCCAGAAAAGGCAATCCCGTGTTTCTCAAGTAGTTGCTCTTATAAAGCGGTTACTGTTGATGTCAAATGTGTACTTTAGAAAATCTAGGGTAAAAGGCTTATGATCCTAAAATTACCCCCAAACAAGACTTTTCTAAAGTCTTCATTCCTAATTATTAAGCAGGCTTAGAAATCGGGGCATTATAAAAATGTAAAGGTGGAAACTGAACCAGATTCCCTATGCTTTAGAAACAGCTGTGAGCATTTCTTTGTGGTGTGAATTAACGGATATAAAGCAAAAATTCATGGTCACCCTAGATAGAACTCATCATGAAATATCGATGGAAACATTATCAGACTTCCAGAACAGGTTACAATGTCCCTGAAAATCAGCTTCGTTGTTGTTGTTGTTGTGTTTTTTTTTTTTTGGTTGTTGTTGTTTTAAGTTAAAAATTACCTTGTACATGAAATAAGGGAAGTCATCCACAGACAGAGTTAAATTATACAGACTTGGCCTGGCTAGGGTTTAGGTAACAAACTTAAGGGTCCAAGTTGGGGTGGCAACTTGCCAACAGAGCACATGCCTAGCATGCATAAAGTCCTTTTCAATCCTAACTAGCAAAATTAAAATAAAAAAATAAATAGATTAAAAAGGACTTGAAGTTCAATTAAACCCATTAACATAGCGGTATATTGAATCTTACAAAGATAATAATAAAAACTGAACACTTGATTGTGGGTAATGACATTTATATGCCTGGGCCTTACAGGGAAAAGAGGAGAGAGAGAGACGGAGAGAGGCTTTCTATATAAAATTTTACTCCTAAATTGTAGTGTGTGATAAACTTTGAACACGAAGTAGAGCAAGGGTAAGGGGACCTCAAAGGAGGATGGCTTGGAGTGGCAATGATTGTTTCATGACTAAACTCTAGCCAAGCTTTTAGTGAGGCATCACGCTGGGCCCTCTCGTCTTGGATCTGGCCTAGTTTTAGCAAACATCCTGCTAAGGCTCTGTTGAAAGAATCCCTACTCTTGGTGCCCCATGGCCCTGGCCTGCTATGAACAAGAACCCCTGTCTGTTCTTGGTGTTCCCTACCCAATGCCCCTCACTTTGCTTATTGGCTCTAATTCCTCCTTTGTCCTTGAAGTATTTAGAATGGAGTTCCATCACCCCCTGTGTGGTAGTCCTACATCTAGTACAAGAACCGTGAATATAGTGTCTGTCGCACTAACAAGAGCAGAGACAGGGAGAAGACAGTAGGGGCAGGAAGCAGGGGGAGGAGGCAGATGGGACCAGCTCAGGCAGAGACTCCAATATTGCATCAAAGATTTGGGCTTCTGCTAAAAGAGAACAGGAAGGCATTGAAGTGTTGAAGCTACAGGATGATCTGATCAGATTTGCATCTTTGAAAGATCATTCTGTCTTTTACAAGGAGCGAAACCATCTTTAAAACCTTTGCATTATGTAAAAGGACATGAAAGAAAATTGATCTCAGTTAAACATATGCTAATCTACACCTCAGGAGGCTGAGTATCTGAGCAGAAATTCGGAAGCATAGTCTAGATGCAGCCAACTGTGAGTGCTCCTATCGTCCAAGGTCTTCATCCTCAATGACTCTACAGCACACTGTGGGTTGTGACCACCTCAGCCACAGAAGCCTTCTGTTTAATTGTGGGAGGAGAGTGGGGATATGGGTGGGCAATGTGTAATCATTCCAACAGTCTCACCTGACACCCCTGCTTACAGAGCAACTGTGTCTGCTTACCGAGAGGCCTATACAGAATCAACTAACCTGGGCTCACAGGGACTCACAGAGACTAAACAGACAACCAGGGAGCATGTGTGGGCCTGACTGCGCATGTTACAGATGTCTATCTTGTCTTCATGTGAGACTCCCAACAATGGGAACAGGGCTGTCTCTGACTCTGTTGCCTGAATTAGGGACCCTTTTCCTTCTACTGGATTGCCTCATCCACCTTTACTAGGAGAGGAGGTGCCAGGGCTAGTTGATATCCATGGAAGGTCTGCCCTTTTCTAAAGAAAAATGAAGGAGCTAGTGAAGAGGAGGGTAAGAACAAGAGCGATGGGAAAAGAGGTATTACGAGGAGAAGAAGGAGGGGAAAGTTTATATAAATATATATACATGTGCTATATGTATGTGTATATGTGTATACATATGTATTACACATGTATGCATATATGTATGTATATATTCATGAATGTATATATATGTGTGTATTTGTATATGTTTATATATGTATATATGTATAAATATGCATATATATGTTTATTTGTGAAAATGTGTGTATATATGCATATGTGTGTTGTTTTAATAAATAGATAAAGAAAATATGGTTTATATAGACAATGGAGCTTCATCCAGCCACAGGACAAAATCATGTTTTTTTTAAATAAGGAGATGGATCACTGTGTTAAGTGAGCTGAACCAGATGCAGAAAGTCATTTTTGTAATCTAGACTTAAAAAATGGAAGTAGAAGAGGGGGCTATTGGTGAGGAGTAACAGGACTGTAAGACTATTTAGCTACAGGAAGGAAACACATAGGAGAGGGGAGTAGGGATCAGAGAGGGCAATGGGGGTGAATCATGCTATACACATGTATGAAAATATTATAATGAAACCTCTTACTCTGAACAATCAATATGTGCCAAAGAGAAAGGATATTATCTCAAACAAGCTTCTTTTTAGCTTCACAGAGGTCATGCGACTTGAGTAATGGGGTGAGTGTTGGAGTCACAGGCATGTACGGGTCAAGATAATAGTGATGAGGGTCTGCGAAAGTGGGGTGAGGGTTACAGTAATGGGGGAGGGTCTCGTCATGGGAATGAGCTTTGTCATGTGGATGAGGGTATTCTCATAGGGTAAATGATGTGGTCATGAGAATGAGTTGAGGTTATGGGGGACAGGGTTGGAGAGTCACATAATAACGTCACAGCAACCTTATGTGCTTCAGGTCTAAGAGGCTCAGGTCAGGGTATAAGAGCATCAGCTGAGCCCTCCAATCACCTGTTCTTTCTGCTGGAGCAGACTCTTACGGGATCTACCACAGTGAAGATACCATCTCATGGTCCATCCTAGAGAACCCCCTGCACTCAGGGCATTTGGTAAGAATCCCCTCCCACCTTTGGAGTCCCAGAGTTGCTGCTGGGGGCATGTGGGATTGGCTACCCAGCAACCACCAAAACCCCCGCCCTCCCGAATACCACGCCCCTTCTTTTCCTTCTGCCCCTTCTGCTGTCCTTTCTGCTAGGGAAGACTCTTGCAGGATCTGCCACAGTGAAGACAACATATCCCTGATACATCCTAGAGAACCCGCTGCACTCAGGGCAGTTGGTCCCTCCTCAGGAGTGCAGAGAGTCCTGGGAACACAGGTAAGACAGGAGCTACTGCTCAGAGGAACCCCTCTGTAACTCTCAGGTGGGAGCCTTCCAGTTTCTGTCTCTAACTGGGGGCTATCTTCTGTCACAGTGTGCCATATCCAGGTGGCACAGGGAGATAGCTAACATCCCAGGACTGTGGAGAGGCCTGAGGGCACAGAGCTACATACACAAACACCACTACATGAGAGCTGGTCTCCCAGGAGTACCTACATACCTTGATGCACAGAGAGAATGGGAATCCCAGGAGTACAGATAGACAGACTTGCAGGACAGATAAGCCACAGTCAGAGACAGCGAGACCAGCTAACACCAGAGATAACCAGATAGCAAAAGGCAAACACAAGAACATTACCAACAGAAACCAAGGCAACATGGCACCATCCAAACCCAGTTCTCCCATAACAGTAAATCCTGGATACCCCAACGCACTGGAAAAGCAAGAGCTGGATTTACAATCACATATCATGATGTTAATAGAGAACTTCAAGAAGGACATAAATAACTCCCTTAAACAAATACAGGAGAACATGGGTCAAGAGGTAGATGCCCTTAAAGAGGAAACACAAAAATCCTTTAAAGAAACACAGGAGAACATGGGCCAACAGGTAGAAGCTCTTAAAGAGGAAACACAAAAATCCCTTAAAGAATTATAAGAAAACACAAACAAACAAGTGAAGGAACTGAACAAAACTATCCAGGATCTAAAAATGGACTTAGAAACAATAAAGAAATCCCAAAGGGAGACAACTCTGGAGATGAAAAACCTTGGAAAGAAATCAGGAGTCATAGATCAACAACAGAATACAAGAGATAGAAGAGAGAATCTCAGGATTTGAAGATACCATAGAAAACATTGACTCAGCAGTCAAAGAGAATGCAAAATGCAAAAAGCTTGTAACCCAAAACATCCAGGAAATCCAGGACCCAATGAGAACATCAAACCTAAGGAGTATAGCTATAGAAGAAAATGAAGATTTTCAAATTAAAGGACCAGTAAATATCTTTAGCAAAATTATAGAAGAAAACTTCCCTAACCTAAAGAGATGACAATGAACAATTAAGAAGCCTACAGAACTCCAAACAGACTGGAGCAGAACAGAAATTCCTCCAGTCACATAATAATCAAAACATCAAATTCACTAAACAAAGAAAGAATATCAAAAGCAGTAAGGGGAAAAGATCAAGTAACATATAAAGGCGACCTATCAGAATTACACCAGACTTCTCACCAGAAACTATGAAAGCTAGAAGATCCTGGGCAGATGTCATACGACCCTAAGAGAACATAAATGCCAGTCCAGGCTACTATACCCAGCAAAACTCTCAATTACCATAGATGGAGAAACCAAGATATTCCATGATGAAACCAAATTTACACAATATTTTTTCACAAATCCAGCTCTAGAAAGGATATTAGATGGAAAATGACAACACAAGGAGGGAAACTATACCCTAGAAAAAGCAAGAAGATAATCTTTCAACAAACCCAAAAGAAGATAGTTACACAAACAGAATTCCACCTTTAACAATAAAAGTAACAGGAAGTAACAATCACTTTTCCTTAATATCTCTTAATATCATTGGACTCAATTCCCCAATAAAAAGACAGACTGGACATGTAAACCAGGAGCAACATTTTGCTGCATAGAAGAAACCCACCTCAGTGACAAAGACAGTCACTACTTCAGAGTCAAAGGTTGGAAAAAATATTTCCAAGCAAATTGTTCAAAGAAACAAGCTGGAGTGGCCATTCTTATATCCGGTAAAATTGACTTTTAACTAAAAGTTGTTGAAAGAGATAAGGAGGGACACTCCATGCTGGTTAAAGGAAAAATTCACCAAGATGAACTCTCAATTCTGAACATCTAAGCTCTAAATGGAAGGGCACCCACATTCATAAAATAAACTTTATTAAAGCGCAAAGCACACATTGTACCCCACACAATAATAGTGGGAGACTTCAATACCCAACTCTCAGCAAGGGATGAATCATGGAGACAGAAACTAAACAGGAATACATTGTAACTAAGAGAAGTCATCAACCAAATAGATCTAACAGATATTTATAGCACATTCCATCTGAAAGCAAAGGAATATACCTTCTTCTCAGCACCTCATGGTACCTTCTCCCAAATTGACCATATACTTGGTCACAAAATAGGCCTCAACAGATAAAGGAATATTGAAATAATTCCATGCACCCTATCAGATTACCATGGTCTGAGGCTGGTCTTAAGTTCAAACAAAAATAACGGAAAACACACATACACATGGATGTTGAACAATGCTCTACTCAATGATAACTTGGTCAAGGAAGAAATAAAGAAAGAAATTAAAGACTTTTTAGAATTTAATGAAAATAAAGACACATCATACCAAAACTTATGGGACTCAATGAAAGCAGTACTAAGAGGAAAACTCATAGCTCTAAATGCCTCCAAAAAGAAAATGGAGAGAGCTTACACTAGCAGCTTGACACTGCACCTGAAAGCTCTAGAACAAAAAGAATCAAACACACCCAAGAAGAGGAGATGGTAGGAAATAATCAAACTGAGGGCTGAAATCAACCAAATAGAAACAAAAGAACTATACAAAGAATCAACAAAACCAGGAGCTGGTTCTTTCAGAAAAATCAACAAGATAGATAAACCCCTAGCCAGACTAACCAGAGGGCACAGAGGCACTACCCAAATTAATAAAATCAGAAATGAAAAGGGAGACATAACAACAGAAACTGTGGAAATTAAAAAAACATCAGATCCTATTATAAGAGCTTATACTCAACAAAATTGGAAAATCTGAACAAAATGGACAATTTTCTAGACACATACCAGGTGCCAAAACAGGATCAGATAAACCATCTAAATAGTTCCATAAGTCCTGAGGAAAAAGAAGCAGTCATTACCAGTCTCCCATCAAAAAACAGCCTAGGATGAGATGGGTTTAGTGGGGAATTCTATCAGATCTTCAAAGAAGACCTAATACCAATAGTTTTCAAACTATTCCACAAAATAGAAACACAAGGACTACTACCCAATTCATTCTATGAAGCCACAATTATGCTTATACCGAAACCAAACAAGGACTAAACAAGGAAAGATAACTTCAGACCAAGTTCCCTTATGAACATTGATGCAAAAATACTCAATAAAATTGAGTGGCAGCCTTATTTATAATAGCCAGAAGCTGGAAAGATCCCAGATGTCCTTTGACAGAAGATTGGATCCAGAAAATGTATATTTACACTATGGTGTACAATTCAGCTATTAAACACAATGAATTCATGAAATTCTAAGGCAAATGGATGGAACTAGAAAGTGTCATCCTGAGTGAGGTAACCCAATCCCAATGAACACACATGGTATGCACTTGCTGATAGGTGGATATTAACCCAAAAGTTCAGGATAAACAAGAGACAATTCACAGACCACAAGAAGCTCAAGACGAAGAAAGACCAAAATGTGGGTACTTTGGTTTTTCTGAGAAAGGGAACAAAATACTCACAGAAGCAATTATAGAGACAAAGTGTGGAGCAGAGACTGAAAGAAAGGCCATACAGAGACTGCCCTACCTGGGGATTCATCCTATAAACAGTCACCAAACTCCAACACTATTATGTATGAGAAGTGTTTGCCAAAAGGAGCCTGTTACGGTTGTTTCTGGCCAGAGCCTTACAGATACGGAGGCAGATGCTAGCAGCCAACCACTGGACTGAGCGCAGGGTCCCCAATGGAGGAGTTGGAGGGAGGACTGGAGGAGCTGAAGGGGTTTGCAGTCTCAGGGGAAGAACGATGATGTCAGCCACCCAGATACTCCTGGCACCTAAGGACTAAGCCATCAACCAAGGGGTACACATGGTTCCAGCTGCAAGTGTGGTGGAGGAATGCCTTGTCCAGCATCAGTGGGTAGAGCGGTCCTTGGTCCTATAAAGGCTTGATAGATGCCCCAGCGTGGGGAAATCAAGGCGGGGTAGGTGAGAGTGGGTTGGGCAGAGGGGCATTTTCTTGGAGTTAGGGCGTGGGAGGATGGGTTGGGGGTTTTCTGGGAGGGAGGGGAACCGGGATAGGGCATAACATTTGAAAAGTGAATGAAGAATATATTCAATAAAAAATTAAAAATAAAGAGCATCAGCTGAGAGAAATGAAGTGGACCTGTGCCTTGGGTAAGGAAGTTCTGAATGATCTGAGCTGAGGTCACAAACAAGGGCTAGGATGAGGTCTGCAGATGTGTCAAGTGTGAGCCCCTTCCCCTTTACCATGGCCGAAAGCAAGGAGTGGAAAGCTGGGTCCCAAGAGAATCAGTCTGCTTCCTGTTGTGTGACTACAGGCTGGTGTTGCACTATGTTAGTGACTTCCCAGCCCGCATCAGTGATGCTCAGGATACAGAAGAGCTTCTGAGGTCATCCCTACACACCAAACATTCCTCCCTCTGCTCTTGCCTGCAGAGTCCCACACCCTCACCTTCCCAGCTTCCCCCTGGCTTCAAACACTCTTTCTTCTGACTATTGGAACCTGCCTTGGAAAACAAATATTTCAGCTCATGACTAAATTTGTCCCAGCAACTTTTGGTCCACCACTTTAATGAAACAATCAAACAAATTGAAAACCGTAGTTCCTTCTATTCCGTGCTACAAGATTGCCATACCCTCTCTGGGGCTTGGGGGTTTGCTTCTGAATTCATGGGCAACTAAGAGGCAGAAAAGGCAGGACTCTAAGCATGCAAATCAGATTAGCATCTGGAAGGAGAATTTGCCCGTGTAATTTGGCTGTACATTCCTTTGAGATCACTTTCTCCTGGTTTGGTCTGTGGTATGTTATCTTGCTCCATCACTGTTTGAAAGTAGGATTGAATATTTGACAGGTGGAGACAGGATCATGTCTGACAATGCTGCTTCAATGAGTAATAGGGCCTCAAGTTCTTGTATTCCATGACTAACAGTGGTGTTAATGACAACAAACGGGACTGGACGTCCTGTAAGCACAGGCCAATCAGTATTGTCAAGTCTGAAAAGAGAAGGCTTTCTAATCCATTATAGACAAGCAAGCTGCAATCAAGACCGCCACAGGGTCCACGCATCCACTGGTGGGAGCACTTTTAAAAGCCAGGAACCCACAGTGCTGCATTCCTGTCCTCCTACCCATTGGTTGTGGGTGGCAATCAGCTGTGATGGAGCAATTGACCTTTATAGAAATGAATGAGCATTTCAGGTGAGCATGGATTGGGACCAGATTAGCTTTCATTAGGCAGTAAGGACTGTGGTTTGCTATTTGGGTCCACATAGCTTGATGCCATTAAAGTTTTAATTGGAAACACGCAAGCCTTAATTACCTGTTCGTCATTCTTGTTTGCTGTCAGTGAGAACGGTCCTATTTTTAATTTTCTTAGGCCTTACTTTGGCTCCCTACCTACCCCCTATGGGTGATTAAATTGCTTGGACTAAATTTAGGGCATTTGGTACTTGAAAATCGTGTTAATCTTTGGAGAAGTGTCACAGATTAGGAGCATAGCTAATTATAACATGGACTTCAGAAACCTATTTCCTTCTGGAGCCTCTTCCAAGCATCTGAAATAGACCCTCTGGTTGCACACTAGGTAGAAGATAAGGTTGATCGGTACAACACACAGCCAGTTGGTCACCTACTCTCTAGCCCCTCAGGTAAAAAGTTTGTTCTCAGGAGTCTTATTGCAGCTTGAAGTATCTGCCCACAACCCCTCTGGTGATGTTTAACCTCACCCCAGGCGCTACATGAATACCTGGCAGGCTAACTCTCAAGGAAGGGCAGAGATGGTCTAAGCCTTTCCTCATTCACCTGTTGTCACCCACCCGTGACATCACTTCCCCACATCATACCCATATACCCACTTCCCCTCCCCCCCCTCTCTCAGACATGTACATGTACGCATGCACAGGCATGAGTACATACGAGCGCGCGCGCACACACACACACACACACACACACACACACACAGAGTCTTCTCCCATCATCCCCTGAATGTAGACACATCACCAGCCCACTGCCTCCCCATCCTCAATGGCTGCTTTGTGATATGACCGGTCAAGGAATGTCTTTCTCACCGTAGTGTCTCTAGAACTAATACATGTTAAAGTGAAAGTCCATCTGGGCTGCAGATGACTGGATGCCGTAGTAGCATGCCTCTGGCATTCGCCATGAGTGTTACCTGCTTCTGCGCACCTACACTAAACAATTTGCAAACATACAAATCTCAATCCTTTCCCTAGAAGGCATTCCCTACCATCCCTATATTTAAATGAGGAAGCTAAGTCTGTTTGCATAATGCCAGTGCATCAGCTGAGCCCTTCCTGCCAGTCCAGTTCCATATCCTGCATCCCTGACCATTTATTTGCATTGACAGGTCATTTACAAACTAGCGTGTACAAGGAGCAGCCCGTACTTCATAGGAAATAGGATAGGGACAGCTATCAGCAGTGAGAGCGTGATAGGTCTGGGCATGAGTGACAGAATGGGCAGGGCTATGAGTGGGTGGGGCTCTGGAGCACCTGGTCCTGAGGGGCTTGTGAATGTGAAGAACAGAAGGCCCTGGAGCCCACCAGGCTCTTCCTTTGAAGAGGTCTTCCTGAGCCTAGCTGCTTGTTACCATCTTGTCATGGTCTCCGTCCAGCCTTCTGTAGCATCCTGTTTAAGCATGCCAAGGACCATATTCCCTGACTCTGAGGATTAAGACGTGGGCATCTCTAGGGTCCATTATCCAACCCAGAGTAATGAAACTGTCAGTGAAGACAGGGCATGGTGCTGTTGGGAATGTGGTTAAATGAGAATTGTCCGTGTCACTAATGAGTAGACACAGTAGAGAAGATGCAGAGCATGCAGGGAAAAGAGGAGAAGGGAGAGGGGGAGGGGAGGTAGAGGGAAAGGGAAGGGGGAAGGGAGAGGGGGACAAGGAAGGGAGAGGGAGAGGAACGGGGAGAGGGAGGGAAGGGGGGAGGGGGATGGGAGAGGGAGAGGGAAAGAGGGAGTGCAGGGAGAGGGGGAGGAGAGAGGGAGAGGGAGGGGAAGAGGGGGGAGGGAAGGAAGAGGGAGAGGAGGGGGAGGGGAGGGGGAGGGAAGGAAGAGGGAGAGGAAGAGGGAGGGGAGGGGAGGGCAAGGAAGAGAAGAAGAGAGAGGGAGAGGGAGGGGGAGAGGGGGAGGGGAGAGGGAGAGGGAGAGGGTAGAGGAGAGGGAGAGGGAGGGGAGAGAGCAGAGGAAAGGGAGAGGGAGGGAGAGAGGGAGGGGAGGGGGAGAGGAAGGGGGAAAGGGAGTGGAGAGGAAGAGGGAGGGAGGGGAGAGGAAGGGGGAAAGGGAAGGAAGAGGAAGAGGGAGGGAAGGGGGAGGGGGGAGGGAAAGGGGGAGAGGGAGAGGGAGAGAGTACACATGCCCAAAAAGTTCAGAAGAGGCCAGTAGATCGATCCCCAGTAGCTGGCATTAAAGGCAGTTACAAGCTGATGCACTCTGGGAATGAAGGAATGAACTCAGATCCCCTGCGAGAACAATCTGGGACCTTAACCACTGAGCCATCATCTCTCCAGGCCCTTGTATTTATTTTAGCTTTCTATTTCCACAGCACACACCCTCTCATTGCCCTGCATTGCTAGTACAGTTCACACAGAGAGGAGGTGGGGGTCCAACTGCGCTGTCTCTGGCTTTGAGCTTTGCTTCCCAAGGGAGCAATGACATTCTTCCCCAGTGCTTGTTGCATTTACACAAGCACCTGTTGCATTTACACAAGCACCTGTTGCATTTACACAAGCACCCCCACACGAGGGCATGGGAATAACTTTACTTGTCCCTGTTCTTGCTTTAAGCCATGCAGGGGAGATCTCTATTTTAACACTGCTCACAGCATCCATATGTATGAGTTTCGACTGAGTTCGGCTAACAGCACTATAAGCAGAAAAGCTTAAACCAGTCAGGACTCTTCCTTCCCTGTAGGAGCTAAGTCATGTTTAACAGGACAAGGAACTGGAGATGCTGTGAGGGCCCAGATTCTCCTAAATTCTCCCTTTCCTTGGTGGATTTTCCCAGCCTTCTGGTGTAAGGGGCACCGTTGTAGGGCTCAGCGTTGAGTTGTGGCTCCCAGGGAAGGCAACTGAGCCACAGACAGTGGGGATCTCTGCTTGTGTGCTGCAATTCCAATGAGCTTCCAAAGCTTTTCTCTGTGAAAATGGGTTGTGAATCACTCTGGCTATCTGAGCCATGGGGTCTCTACCACTGTGCTCCAGGATGAGTGTGCAGGGTGTTGGTACTAGGACCTCCGAAACCTGTGACACCACATAGGCGACAGCGCAACCTGTACACCTGTTGCCAAGGCACCAGCCACCATGTTCCCAGAATCTATTGAGCTCACCTTTACCTGTGACCCTGTCACCATCCATATATACAAGAGGGTCACACACACACACCCCTTCCCCTCTTCTCTTCCCACCGCCACCTTTGCCCTTTCCCCTCTCAATAAACCTCAGGTGGAACTGTCTGTCCTGGCGTGATCTTTCTGTAGCCACTGCCAACCAATGCCAACATAAGGACTTCACACACCTGAGCCGTAAAATGCTGAGGAGCCAGCAGATTCCCCCAAGGTGAGCTGTACCTACACCGTAGGCTCATTCAAAGTGAAGTTTGCTAGAGGTTGCCACACCATCTAGAAAATGTTGAGTATAGCCAGCTGAACTAGAGGAAGTAGAACCACATGTAGCCTAGTGAAATATCTTCACCAGAATTTCACTTACACAATTTTTTTGTGGTTGTCTATTTCTTTCAAGAGAAGGACGTAGGGGCTTGAGAGATGACTCAGCTGTGAGGAGCAGTGACTGCTCACCCAGAGGACCAAGGTTCGAGCCCCGGCACTTATAAAGAGGTTAACTACTGTCTGTAACTTCAGTTCAGGGAATCCAATGCCCTCTTCAGGCCTTTATGGATAGGTACTAAAGAATTCTTGCAGAGGACCTGCTTAGTCTCACAACTGTCTTTAACTTCAGATCCAAAGGGATCCAACACCTTCTTCTAACCTCTGTGGGCGCAGAATATACGCATGGTGCACAAACAGACATTCATCCATGCAGAGGAAACATGCATAAAATAAAAACAAATAAATCACAAAAATTAAGACAAGGAGATGTAGCCCAGGCTATCCTCAAACTTGGGATCCCCCTACCTTAGCCTCTCAAGTATTGTGTTTAAAGGTTTGCTTGTTTTGTATTACAGTGCAATAAAGACAAATGGGATTTAAGAACAGACATATATTTCAGAGACTTCACAGACTCATTCTTAGAGGTGGGGGAATAAACCTGATCAGGAGATACACAAAGGAGACAACGTAGGTATCCAGAGTGTGTCTCCACACCACCAGCCACGCTGGGCCAGTCCGTAGGACTGGTACCAAGCTCTCCAGGCCCTGCACGGGAGCTACGTGCACAGGGCTCTGCATGGTCTCAGACCTTTCTTTTCTTTTACACCCAGAAAAATAATCTCAGGCAATTGCTGCTGTTTTGATCAACACAGATTCTATTTATATATTTTTTTTAAAAAATGCAAATTTGATTTAAGTAGGAAGATTTCTAAACTAGAAGTGAGGAAATTCCAGTGTTTGCCTGCCTGTCTTAATGAGAACTGTAATACACTCTATCATCTATGTATCTACTTGTTAAAAATATAAATAGGAACATCTTGAAGCTAGTGCTTATTTTTAAATATCAAAGATGGTGATATTTTCAGTGAACCACATGATTAATAGCACAACATTGGTAGTAATGTTACCATAGTAACTTTAGACCCAGAATTGACTTTGAGTTCCTTTATGCTTTAAGTATTTTTAATTAGAATTACTTTCACTACTTTTTTAACAAAGTAAAATTAAGAACCTACTTGATATCACATCTCACTTTATGTCAGACATTAAACAAAATAATCATAATAGTTCTTGATCTTTTAAGTCTAGCTGCAAGCAAGGTCAAAGTACTAATTACTGCTTTGACATATTTTATTAGCTCAATGATTTATAATATGGCTGTAGCTATTATTAAGTGAAACACTGAAGATCATGCAAGTCAATAAGTTGGATCCTGTCCCCAGGGCTGTTAGTGTTACTGAATGACCTTAGGACAGACAACCCATAATACCTGCATCAAGTGCTCTGAGGCGAGCTGTAGGGGACCACCCTTCAGTTTCATCATCTATAGAATTTGGTGAGCGGAGTTGTCTGTAAGGGGCTTACAGTGGAAGTGTCAAAGGCAAGGTCTTCTTAAATTGTCTTCTTACTCCCAAACGCTGTGATCACTGCATTAGCTCAGAATGCTAAGCCTCTGAGATCTTGTCTGGATGGGTATCTAAGAGTTGCCCCCCCCCCCTCAGTGGTGGGGAGGAGGAAGGTATTGCCAAATGACAGAGGGAGGAAGGGAATCTGAACACTTCCAGCCACTGAAGTGAGTGGCTGAGGGTGTGTGGTGGTGAACTCTGTAGACCCACTACCAATAATCTGAGGATGCAGATTCCCTGTGTTACGGGAAACTTTGTGTCTATGGTTTCTTCCTATTAGCTGCCAGCTGCAGCCCTTCTGTCTCCTTAACTCGGACAAGGAAAAATGTCCGATATTTTCAGCCAGTCTTTGGAGAGAGGAGCATGGACACCATGAGAGGTCTGGGGACCAACTAGAACCAGTGGTGGCCTCTGCCATCAGCAGAACTCTAACATAGGATAGCGGTTGAGTTTAGAGCAATAGATTTGAAGAGAGTTATTTAGAGATCCTATGTGTGTGTGCATCAGGATATGCGTTGGCTACATGCAAATACTAGGAGAGTTTACATAAGGGACTGAAGCATCTGAGGTCTGGGAACTGGCAGGGTGTTAGATAAGGGGTTCAGGAACCATCCCCAGGTGGCTGCAGAGGAGTGAACCTAAAGATACCCCCCTCCTTCCAGAAAGGAAAAGTCTGGAGTCAGTAAGCATGACCTCCTGGAGCTGGGGGAGATCTGGAGCAGATAAATACATTCCATAGGACAAACTGTATAAAGGCTGATCAAATAGGCTGGGGGGGGGGGTCACCATTTCTCCTTCGGGTGCAGGATGACCACAATGTGTGTAGGAATAATAAATTCCTCTTGTTTTTGCATCGATTCTCCACTCTGTCTTGTATACTCAGGGTGTCCCCAGAATGCCAAGGCTCTCTGGAGTCTTATAGAGTCCATGACCAGCAGTTGTGTTATTTGGCTGGTTTTAAAATATTAAGGCTTTCTCATGTTTTCCATCCACTGTGACTTAGGTGGGCAGGAGGAAGCAGAAGTAGCCTTGGGGGGCTGGAGGAAGGATCGAATATCCCAGGGGGAAGAACCAGCTGGCTGTTGGAGGAGCTATGATGGGAGTGGGAGCAGTGGAAGCCAAGCTGAGAGTGCGGCCCTGAGAAAGTGATAGCATGGTTTCTTAAAACTACACGCTACAACACATATCAGACATACACTCTGCCATTGAGCTATAACCTCATCCACATAAGAAATTCATATTTGAAACCCATGGTCTTCCCTAGTAGTTGAATCAGAGAACTTTGTGTTTGATAATCCAATAAGTGTCCACATGCTAGTGGTGGTAGGAAGACCCAGTTTCCCTGCTCTGATCAATGTTCCCTCCACCCTGTATGGACGACACAACCTGCCAGTCACTTGTCATTCCTTAAGTAGAGTCAAGGAAAGTGATCATTATTGTGCAACACCTTACCTGATAGAGGAAATCCTTTACAACTTGGTATGAAAGGGTTAGCTCAGGAACTTTGGAAAGAGCATGGAACACTTGACCATCCCAGAAGCGAGAGGCTAAATTATATTCCTCAGACCACACGGAGGTCCCTGTGGCTAGGGAAGGTCCAGAGTCCATTGGCCACCTACCTCATTCCCTAACAACCAATTAGTTTAAAGGTAACACTGTTCTGCCAATCACATTGTGCCTAATGGCGGCTGCCCTGAGGACTGTTCTCTCCCCATGTGCAGGGCGACCCCAGCATGCTGGATTAAATAAAATTCCTCTTGCTTTTTGCATTGATTCCCATCTCCACGTTGTTCACTCAGGGGAACTCTCTGGTAAGCTAAGGCTCCCCAAGTCTTACAGGTACTTCGAATTCAAGCATTGTGCATGGAAGAATGTTAAGTAGAAACTTCAATTTGGAAAGAGGATGAAATGAATTTTGAGTTTCCAATACAACACACATTTATTGTCATCTGCCTGTCTCAGCTAGACAACCCCTTAAGACGCTTCTGTGAAGGGATTCTGGTGCTATCAGAGTGCTGGGTGGTAGTGGCTGCAGGAGTGGATATATGTGGACTCTTGGGGGTTGGAGGGTGGGAAGCAGTCCAATGAGAAGTGAGAAGCTGGGAGAATAAAAGGACCCTAAGATTTAACAAAGTCAGCCTTAACTTTTATCGTAAGGCTGCTTCTGCTAATATCAATAGGTCATGTTTACGATGTATGCACTTGTGCTCACTTTATCTTCTCAGCACATTAGGGGAAAGGTGTCCTTATTATGGCTGTAGGTGTTGTGTCTCAAATGTCTAATTGAGATCCCCATTAATATATCAAAGCAGACACTGACTGCCAGGTTCTCCCTGCATCCCTCAGTCCCTACCTGTTACAGGGTGCAGCTGGCATACCCCACCCCATACCCTAAACTTCTCCAGACCAGACCAGGGGCATACCTCCCCACAGCTCCACTGGTTTCTATATAATTCAGCCATTTTGGCTCTGCCAGTCCCTTGTCAAGGCTGCCCACCCTCCCCCCACCAAGTCAGTGGCTCCTCTCCCTTCTCCCCTTCCCCCCTTTGTCACATAGCTTGACTCAGGATCATGCTCATCCTGGACTCTCCCAGATATCTCTGTCTCTGGCTATGCTCTCCCTTTAATCTACAACAAACTTTCTCCTCCATCTTACCTAGGAACAGCTACGTCCTTCTCTTATTATTTATTTATTTATTTATTTATTTATTTATTTATTTATTTATTTTCATTCATTCAGTTGGGAAGATTGAGTTGCCAGAGAGACAAAAGTAGTTCTTTCACCTCAGATGCCGGCTTTTATCAAGGTCATTCATGGCAGGCCTGAGTTCCACAAAGTTCTACTTGCAACAACACCAGGGCCTTGTTCACACACCCAAGGAAAAGCCCTGTGTGGGCAGAAGTGGCACAAGGCTTCCAGCAGACTTCTGTAGCAAGGGCAGTCAGTCTAGTCTGAGAAAATAGATTGTGATTTATTTCATGATTCAGGCTTCTCCGTATCAGCACCCTGCTCCTGTGCCACGATTTAGCAGGGTGGTCTTGAGTTGAGTTGAAAGGGTTAACTCAGAAACTTTAAAAAGAAAAGGTCAGTGGCTAACTTATATTCCTCAGACCACGAGGGGCAGGTGGGATGGGAGACCGACTTAAGGGTGGGGACACATTCCGGAGGACGGTCCATTGGCTACTTGCCTCTAGAGACCAATCTGTTTAAAGGTAATACAGTTCTGCCAATCACATTGTACCTACTGGTGGCTGCCCTGAGGACTGTATAAAAGGTCCGCTGAGCAGACTGCACAGGTCATTCTTTCTCCATGTGGGGGACCCCAGCATGCTGGATATTAAAATAAAAATTCCTCTTGTGGTTCGCATCGATTCCTGTCTCCACGTGGTCCACTCATGGTCTCTCCGGTAAGTTAAGACTCCCCCAAGTCTTACAGAGTCTGCAGAGACACCCCCAGGAATCCAGCAGGAGAACCTCAGTCTGAATCCCCAGGGCCCACAGGGAGCTTAACTGCTAAGAGGGTTCTCCTGAACAGAATTTGGAATTTGGGGGAGCGGTCTCAACTGAAACTTTAAATTCTGAGTCCTCCATTAAACCTTGGGACCTTGATCAGTAACTGTTGTCTTGGTCTCGTCCTTCTCTCGCCGCCTTCCCATACATCCCCTGCTTCCCTTCCAGGTAACCCGTTCGATATAACTGTGGGCAGTTACACTGGAGCTCTTTAAACAGTTCTTGGCCACCTTGCATGCTCTCTTTTGCATGTGAATTACCTTTTCTGCCTTCTTTTTTTCCTCCAAGACATCGACTTTTATTTGAATTCATTCATATAAAAATAAAGGGGGAACATGAAGACCATTCAAAGAGAGTGTTCTTGTTCTGGGACCCTTCAGAGGAGGCCTGAGCTCTGGGGCCCTGGAGCCCACTGGGCAGTTTGTCACCAAGGGAAAGATGGTTGGGCTGAAAGGAAGGTGGTGTTGAGGGTCTTAAGCAAAGGTGACTTTGTTTAAAGCTAAGTAAGAAAAGAAAGTAGAAGGGAGGAATACAGGGAGGGAGGGAGAAAGGGAGAGAGGTCCAGCAAAGAAAGAACAAAAGGTACTCTGATCAGACCACATGATTTTAATGCCCAAGAATTATATTAAATTAGAATTGTGTCACATAATTTACTCTATTGTCTTTTATTTTCCCCCCTCCCTTTGTTTCTGTTTCCCTGGCTCATGCAAGATCTAAGAGCCAACACTCCGACCCATGCTTACCAGGTACCCTGATTGCTTTTGGGTCCCTTAAAGGTTAAGTTCTATAATCAACAGAGAAAATTTTTTATCAGAACCTGGAATTACTCTGTAGCTAGTTTTTTAAAAGGTGCCACGGCCTTTCCTTAGAACATTTTCTCTAGAGAGCCAAACTAAAGCTTTATGCTGACTGGGACCAGGAAGTCAGAAAACAGTGCTCACAGGGGGCCCCCTTCCTTGTGCTAATGTTAGCTGAACAAGGCCACACCTAACACACTGCAAAGACCTTGGGGAGAGGCCTTCCGGTGCTTGCATCAGCATCTCTTGCCTTTCGGGGTGAAACACTCACAGGCATCCTGGGATAGATTTTGGGTTCCTAAGTGAGCCAATTAACATCTGTGCAGAGGTGCTGGGGACTGGGTCAATCCGCTCGCTCAGTGGGAAGGCTTTCAGCCACCTCAAGGCCACTCCACCCCATCAGCTGTTAAGTGTCTTTGTTGTGGCTGCCTGCATTTGCAAAGGAGGCATCTACTATAAATACAAAAACAAAACAAAACAAAAAAACCAGAAAAATACCCAAACGCCTCAAAGTTGAAAAGAAATCTAGCAAGCTAAGGAAAGCAGGCCTTGGTTTGCCCCCAGGGGGACTCCCTGTCTCCCTCACTGTTTGCCAGAAAGAGAGAGGTGAAACCCTGGTTACAGCCACCACCAGGAAGAACGCTGTTGCTTCCTTCCACAGAATAATTTAGTTTCAAAGCTTCACATCCTTCCTGTCTATTTTAAAGGCTTCCCTGCGGGAATGTCTACTCCCTGACTCGCCACCTCCAAGATGAAGCACTCCTTTCGAGAGAATGGAGCTAATTACATTCATGTCTTATTCAAGGGATCCCTTTTATCATGATGACAGTGGACTTTGAAATCAGCTTGAGATTCTACAATGGGGCTATGGGAATTTTCCTAGTTAGGAACCTAAGACCGAGGCAGTGAGGCTACCCTTATCCCCCGAGGCCAAATGCTGCCCCTTCCCTCTCGTTATTAGAAGCTTTGAAACACAAACAAACAAACAAACAGAGTAACTTCACCATAGCTTTCCGAATGTTGGTGGAAGTAGCCGAGAATTGCCCTGAGCACTGGCCAGCAGCACAGACAGACATGCTTCTGTTTTTCCATGCCATCAGAATTCATTGGCAAACAATAAATTCCCAAGGTTTAGTGGGTTCGATGACAGCAATTTGTCATAAAAAATCTTCTTACTTTAGTAACTTGGTAGCTTGGAGGTAAGTAAAGTTCTTTATGACTCAATTACAAATAGTCTCTCTTACACAGAGCACACAATAAATAACTCCACACATCTGTACATACACATAAGTTACAGAAGGAATACAAGCTAGAGACACTGCAGCAGAGTTCAATACATTTCCTACACAGTAGACTGAAGGCTCAAAATTTTCAAAACCTACTTTTAGTAGGGGTTCTCTTGGACTCTTCTTCTAACCCACCATCCAAAGGTAGGGGAGAAGAGATGGTTAAGTAGGACAAGGGGTTGGGGACCTGTTTCGAAGTGGTTCTTTGGGACGATTGCAATCTCTGTTTGTCAGGATACCACCTTTCCTCTTCAGTAGTGTCAGGATACCAAATGCGAATCAGCAATGGTGGTACAATCGCCAGGCCTCCAAAGAATCAGTACAAGCCAGTAGGAGCGACCAGACCAACTGGATTGCCAGGAGTTCTCGGCCTGTGCCTCGCTCGACAATCAGTAATGGCCATCAAAGAGCTGAGCAGCTATCAATGCAAGGTTAGCCCTTCACTGTCCATTGAGTCCTATTTATACACTCGTACTCCCACAGATCTTGCCTCAGCAAAACACCACGTGAATGTTCATCACATGGCACAACCAGTAACTTCCATGTCAGTGGATCAGGTCCAGGCCCAGATGTCAGACCAGGGAGATGGCAGGTAGTGACAGGCATTCTAGTGATATGCCTGTCACTATCTCTCTCTCTCTCTCACACACACACACACACACACACACACACACGCACGCACACACGCACGAATGCATGTGCACGCGCACAAGCGTGCACACGCACACACTCTCCGTCTTTCACTCTCTCTCTCTCTCTCTCTCTCACACACACACACACACACACACACACACGCACGCACACACGCACGAATGCATGTGCACGCGCACAAGCGTGCACACGCACACACTCTCCGTCTTTCACTCTCTCTCTCTCTCTCACACACACACACATACACACACACACACACACACACACACACACACACACACGCACGCACGCATGCATGCACAGCAGGTAATAGATTGATGTGAGTCTGTGTCATTGCAGTGCTAGGTATCCATTACTTTCTAGGGTCCAGGCAAGGAAGCTGCACTCTTCACTAGATCTGCCCAGTTCTTGGGCCCAATATTTCTGAAAAGACTTTAATAGGCCAGCATGCACTCAGAGTTCTCTCATTTTGTAAGACTTGACTAGTCTTAACTTACTGGAGACACCCCTCCCTCCCAGTGGACCACGTGGAGATGGAAATCAATGCAAAATACAAGAGGATTTTTATTTAATATCCAGCATGCTGGGGCTGCCCTGCACATGGAGACAGAATGACCATGTATGCTGGGCTGCACGGGCTTTTATCCAGTCCTCAGGGCAGCCACCATTAGGCACAATGTGATTGGTAGAACAGTGTTACCTTTAAACTAATTGGTTGTTAGGGGATGAGGTAGGTGGTCAACGGCCTCTGGGCCTTTTCTAGCTGCAGGGACCTTCCTGTGGTCTGAGGAATGTAATTTAGCCTCTCCCTTCTGGGAGGGGGAACACTTACCCTTCTGGGAGGGGTGTTACTTGTCCTTTCCAAAGTTCCTGAGTTAACCCTTTCAATTTGTCTACAATAAACTGGTGAGGTGGCCCACTTACCACCCTCAGCAACCAGTCTGTGGTGATTGATACATGGTGCATGTTCTAGATATGCTCAGGGGCTACAGTCATCCTTCTTCCTCAGAATGGCATCACAGGCTGCTTCGCAAGTCGAGTCTCCTAGAGCCATGTGTGGCCTGACAAACAAACTTAGATATAAGTAGGGCAGACCCTGATCTCAACACGAATCACTCTATTGAGTAATATTTTCACATCTGATGATATCCATTGCCTCTGAATGAAGGGATATAGTAAAAGTTTCAAATATTTGATATGTGAAATCAGTGATATGCCAGTGCTCTCCATCACTAGGGCCCAGAGAGGAGGCTTAGTGGTTATGTGTATGCACTGTTCTCACAGGTGACTCAAGTTTGAGTCCAGGAATCTACACAGTGGCTCATAACTGCCTATAACTCCAGCTTCTGGGGCTCTGACTGCCTTCTGGCTTCAATGGACACCTTTACTCATATGCATACACTTCCTTGACACATATACACAAATATACGATAAAACAAATCTTAAAGCCCCTTCCATATGCTCAGTTTCTGAAAACTTCTAATCCTTTGCAAGTACAGTTGTACTTGTGAACACTTAGAAATTCAGCATGGGCAGCTCTCTTAAGGACCCGAATAGCATTCACCCAGTATCCAAAGCTTATAATCCTGTAAAGTGACCATTGGTGACCTCACCTGTCTGTCCCTCGGTCATCCCCCATCTCTCTGTGTGTCTCTGTCTGTCTGTCTGTCTCTCTCTTTTTTTTTTTTTTGTCTCTTTTGCCTACTAGTATAGGGATTCTAAGAACTTGCTTCTAGAGGGCTGTTCTATAATATAATTCCAACTGTTGGCCAGAGAGGAAAAATGTACATAGGCAAATGGAAAGATGCTTACATGTTTGTTTAAAACCTGCAGAGAGATAGCATTTAAGAATCCCATCCGTCGAAACTTAGGTATCACTGTCTGCGCCCAAGCTAAATTTTGGCTACTCACCCTCAATAAGCCAACAAAAGACCCCAAATTAGTAATAGAAAGCAGAGAATAGAGAGTTATTCAATTTTGCCATGTGAGAGAAAAGAGGTCAGGTGACCCCTGCCACGACTTCATCCTCACGATCCTGGAGTGAGATTTAAATATAAGTAGATGGCAGAGGATGTGACATCTAAACACCTGGTCCAGCTATGGTTTCACCTACCCATGACCTATCATTATCTGGCCCCAGTCCCATCCAGTAAGATGCTCTGACAAGTTCTTAGACCAGTAGTTGATAGACTGAAACAGGACTCTCTCTTTAGAATATTTTCATTTCTGCTACCTAATGACATTAATAATAATAACAATAACAACAATTATTATTATTATTGTTGGCTTAATCAAATGGCTTAAGTAGTTTAGGATGCAAAAGAAGGATAAAAAAGATTTGAAGAAACACAATGTGAATGGGAACAAGCTAATCCTAAACCTTTAACCTCTCCATCCACTGTCTTGTGAGGCCACCTGCCCTCCATTGTTCTAGAGATTTTCTAGGAACATTTTTAAATACTTACCGAGGTATTTATTACTTACAATGAAGACAGGAAAGATCAGAGACATTTCCTCATTTGCAATTCACTCTTGAATTTTTTTAATTTTCATAATGTCAGTAACGCTTGACTGATACCTTTGCTTTAAAGAATGCATGATTCTCACTTAGTATTTCTTTCTTTTTCTTGGAGAAAGCTATACCTTGATCTCCTCTGCCCATTTCCATATAAATACAACAGTAATGCATTATGCATGTTTAAAATGACAAAAATTTAGATAAAACACTAGGAGTTTCTTTAGCCGGTAAAAGTCTGTTGGAATTTAAGGCATGATTTCTTGAAATCAGAGAGGAGCATTGGCTGAGAACACCCTGGGATCCAAATATCAGAATACAAGTTGGTCATCATACTTAGAACTTATTAAATGTGATTCTAAAATCAGTGATAGGGAAGATCTATGTCTGTACCTTAAGATTATAGTCTGGCTTTACCATCTTAACTATCAGAGACCAGACCAGTGCTGTCTCGCAAAATAAACATTACAGTTGCCAAGGAAACAGAAATCACCTTGGAGATGATTAATACCAGTAAGACTAACAAGTGAAGGCTGCAATCAATCATGACCAAACAAAGAGCAGCAAATATTTTTATAAGGCATAAGAGACAGTTTTCTTTCAGAAACCATTTAGAACCATAACAATGTGGCTCTCTGTGAATGTGGGACTCTGCTAGTAAATGGTTACATTTCTAATCACTGATCGGCTTTTTGCTAGATCAGTTGTTTTGGAGTTTCTTTTAGGTATGGTAGAAAAGGTCCCAGATAAAGCGAACCTTGTCAACCTCTGATAATTATCTATTATTTCCCCTCTGTGGTGAGTCATTGTAATTGAGAATCTTTGGGCTCTGAATTATCATATTTGAAGTTTTAAATGTCTGTGGATTTTACAAAAATGGTGTTGCCTAAAAGAACTTCATCAAAGCATCAAAGACACTATACTGCCAACAAGAAACTTTGTTACTGGACAGGAAAATAGTAATAGTCTTAAATAAAAGATAGATTTTTGGAAGAATAACTTTCTTTTTAGGTTGTTACATGGCATGTCTTGTGGAGTTTAGACTGTACTGTCCTCAAAGGACAATAAAATCATTATTAACAATGAGGCTGTCCCAATAGTACACTTACCTCAAATTTTAGCATTAGAGAAGGAGATAAAACTGAAGTAGATAGGCTTTTTCATATAAAGAGGGCAGTGTGACCTTCCCCCAGCCTTGAGCAAGCCAACCAGTCCTTAATTATCTGCCACAATGATCAGTCTTCTGCCCACCTGGGTGGAGTCTTCCAACTTAGGCGGAAGTCTATCGTTCTGCCACATCCACAGCTTCCTGCAGGTAGGAAGCCAACTACCTGCTGAGCAACCGAGGCTGTTTTGCGACTGGATCCTGGCAAAATGGAGGATGGGTTTCCCCATATATATTCAGAGCTAAACATTAAACTTTGAGCCTTGATCAGAACTTTTGTCTTGGCTTCATTCTGCTCTCGCTGCCCCAGCCCCCAATCCTCTCTTTTCATTCCCAGCCTCCCACTCAGGTATACCCAGTTCTCTGTGGCTGCAGGACGGCAACAGGGCAGCACATGAAGAACAGCTGTACGTAAAAATGCTATTCAAGTTAGGTCATGCTCGATGTTTCAACACACGTTCTTTGCTTTTTAATATTTCCATCTTACAAAAAGACATGATTGTAGTCGGTCAGTAGTAATGAACTAACCTGGTGCCTGTAACAGAAAACTCTGAACATCCTTGGTTTACTTAATAAAGATGTTCTTTTTTTCACTTCCAACGTCTTCCAATTTGATGCCCCATTTATCAGTTTTTGTACCACAGCAAGATACCGTGGATAGATATCATGTATCTTAAGGAGATAAAAAATAAATGTCCATCATCCCCTTTGTTCAGTGTTCTTGCCAAACAACTAGTGGATCAAATGACTGCATGCAGGACCTAGGGAAGCAGAGGGTGTGTTCAGTGACACCAGAGGATGCGACTATTTGTAAGTAGAGTGTAAAAAAATGATACTGGACAAGTGACCCAGTTTCTCCAACAAAGAAATCAAAGAGGACACAAAGGAAAAGGAAGACACCCATGAGAGAGATTGAGGAGACGTAGTGACCAGCTATCTGAACCTTTCTTGGATTTTGATACGGGAATTTTGAAACTAAAAGAAATTACAAGACAACTGGGGGCACACTCAGTGATACTTGATAATAGTAAAGAGTCAATGCTAAGTTTGTGGTAAGAAGAATACTATGATAAAGCTAAGGACAAAAAGGAGGAGCCCCTGTGATGGTTCACTGAGTAATGGTATTGCTGCCAAGCCCAAAGACCCACGTTCAATGCCTGGGACCCAAGTGGGACAAGGAAGGACCTCAAAGTGGGCACTGATGCCCTCACATATCACAGCCCGTGCTCTCCAAACAAATAGATACAATAAATAAATAAATAAATAAATAAATAAATAAATAAATAAATAAGGAAAACGGAAGGAGACTCTTTGAAGGATAAGTGATGAGCTTATCTACAAATGAGGTGATGTGTGGTGTACAGTCATGGTGAAGGTACCGCCTTAGCTTTGTAAAAATCAACACAAGAGACCTTGTCGATTGTAAAAAAAAAAAAATGACATTAGGAGTAATATTAATATTTAAAATTTAAAAGTAATTTTTTTTTCTAAAAGTGAGCTGGACATTGGAGAAATCTGCTGGTGAAACGCTGGCATTTAGGAGAAGTGGATTCTCCAGACTCTTCTGTCTGTAATGTGAGGCTGGACCAATCTTAACTTACCGGACCCCCTGAGTGGACCACTCGGAGATGGAAATCGATGCAAAATTCAAGAGGAATTTTTATTAGAACCAGCATGCTGGGACTACTCTTTACATGAAGAGAGAATGGCCTCAACCCTTGTGCTGCAAGGGCTTTTATAACCTCCTCAGGAGCCCGGCAGTGGTGGCACACGTCTGTAATCCCAGCACTCTGGGAGGCGGAGGCAGGTGGATTTCTGAGTTTGAGGCCAGCCTGGTGTACAGAGTGAGTTTCAGGACAGCCAGGGCGACACAGAGAAACCCTGTCTTGACAGAACCAAAATCCAAAAAAACCAAAAAAACACCCCCCCCCAAAAAAAACCCCACAAACCCAAAAACAAACAAACAAAACACCTCTCAGGGCCACTGCCATTAAGCACAATGTAATTGGCAGAACAGTGTTACATTTAAGCTAGTTGGTTATTAGGGGATGATGTAGGTGGCCAATGGTCCTTCGAATGTGTCCCCACCCTCAGGTCAGTCTCCCCTTCCCCTTTGTGGTCTGAGGAATGTAATTCAGCCTCTGACCTTTCTAAAGTTCCTGAGTTAACTCTTTCACTAATTCTCCATTTGCACAAGCAGGCCTGTGTGTGCAAAGGCCCCTTTGATTTCATCTTTCACATGGGGAACTAACCCGCTGCCTGGAACAGAAAACCCCGTGTTTATTCTAAACTCTCTACATTCAGATATGGGCCTAAAGGATCTTGGTGCTCTTGGTTCGTATTCAGATAACCTAACTGAATCCTTACTGCAGATTAGTCACTCCTGGTGAATGAGGCAGAGGTGCCAGGGCCCAGCAGGGAAGCGGCTAAACTCAGCTTCCTCAGGATGCTAAGGCTGTGTGCTCCTCTGCTGCCTCTTCCCTTCCTGAGCAAACAGAGGGGTTTCCAGAGGCCATTCTGCTGGAGGTCAGTGGCTGGGAAAAACGGTTTTGTTTTTATTTTTATTTTTCGTTTTTGTTTTTACCACTTAAGTTCTTGACTTTATTTTCTAATACATCAAATGCATATAGACAGAAAACATGAACGTGTCTTTTTAGTCTTCAATGCATTTGTTATTTGTTCAGAATGTATGGCGTTCCTGGGACTAAAAGCTTGAAAAAAAAACAACCTCTTATTGTATTTGTTGTGTCTGCCTCAGCCGGCACTGCTATGTAAAATATTACAGGAGCCCATACATTTTAGAAAATTTGGATTGTGTTGAGCATACCTAGCAAACTGCTTTATCTACTTATTTCCAGCTTGTTTACATGGCTAATAAGATGTCATTATTGCGTTAGAGTTCTAAAGCAGGAACCTTGGCTACATTATATATGTCAAAAGACCAGATTTAAATAAATGATTGAACTGACTTTTTATCTGAGACACTTGTGAGTCTGGGCAGCATCTCATAAGAAGCTTAGAAAGTTCTTTCGCACGAAGAGTGGGAAGGGTGTTTTTACAGGCAAAAGGCCAAAGAAATCAGAACAGACAATCAAGGCAGATTGGTCATTTTGACATAGGATTAAAATAGAGTGTGCTGTCTCTGGCCCATGGAGAATTTGGCCCTCTCTGATTTCTCAGACAGTCAAACAACTCAGTTCTAGTTTGATAGTATGGAACCTGCCATGGTTTGTATATGCTTGGCCCAGGCAGTTACATTATTAAAATGCATGGCCTTGTTAGAAGAGTAGGTGTGTCACCGTGAGCATGAGCTTTGAGACCCCTCCACCCCCCTAGTATTCTGCTAGCAGCCCTCAGATGAAGATGTAGAACTCTCAGCTTCTCCTGCACCATGCCTGCCTGGATGCTGCCATGCTCCCACCTTGATGATAATAGACTGAATCTCAGAACAAAACCAGCCCCAATTAAATGTTGTCCGTACAAGAATTGCCTTTGTCATGGTGTCTGTTCAGAGATGGGGAATAGAGGGTTAGAAGGCAGTTGGGGGGTCAAGGGCTAAGGGCCTAGAAGAGATAGTGGAATCCAAGGAAGGTGGACTGGTTTGCATAGCACAGGAGTGATCTGGAAACCTGGAGTTTGGGCTCCTCTGTTTCCAGCAGTTCCTGAAATCAGTTCTCTGGCAGCTGTCTAGGGCAGACCTGCTTTCCTTTGAAGAAAGAGGGGCCCTGAGGGGAAGCAGGGCCTACAGGATGCAGATGCCCTTATGACTGCTTGCAAAGCCTTTGCTGGTTTACTGGAAAACGAGGATACTCATGTCATCGGTAGACATTAGAAAACCAAAGTGAAAGCGTAACCAGGCTGTTAACATGCGTGAATAAATGATTGCCTTATGTCTTTTCTTTGGGGAGCTGAGGGGATAGAATAAGGAGGATGAGGAAGATTTACCAGAGACATGTGAAGTGGGCAGCTGTGGAAGCTGGGAGCAAGCAGACACGCTGAATATTTCCCTGTAGTTGAGTCCTGGCTGTGTCTTCAACTTTCTTACCTGAGTGGCTTTTCAAGTGTGGATAAGAATAAGTTTGCAGCCCCATGGGAAGAACAACGATGTCGGCCACCCAGACCCCCAGGACTCCCAGGGACTAAACCATCAACCAAGGGGCACACATGGTTCCAGCCAAAAGTGTGGCAGAGGAATGCCTTGTCGGCCATCAGTGGGAGGAGTGGTCCTTGGTCCTTTATAGGCGCAATAGATGCCCCAACAAAGGGAAATTGAAGGGGGAGGGGGAGGGGGTTAGGTGGAGGGGGGAAAACAGAAAAGGTTTTAGCATTTGAAATGTAAATGAAGAATATATTCAATAAAAAATTGTATTTAATTAAAAAAAGGAAAAAAATGCTACTCTATACCCCAAATTTTGGGGATATTCTTGAATTTTGTCTTCCTTTTTAATAAATAATGATTTTAGTTCTCAGATATTCTACTGAAGATCTATATGTGAAACACTTTTTGGATATACTCAGATCCATTCATTCACGGAGACTGACCGTTTTGAGGATTTTAGCTCATTCTGGGATCAGACTTTTCAAAATTCTTTGCCTTTGCTCTTTGTGGCCCGATCTGACCTCTGTATTCTGGGTCCATTACTCATCCCCTTACTACGTGTACTGTTAGAAGGGGTGTCCTGGTCCACCCGGCTGGAGTGCATAGGTCACGGAAGCAGGCGGAAGATCCAGTGGATGGGCGCACGTACAGCGTTGGGAGTGGGCGGAAGGACACGGGCGCAAGGCAGGCTCCGTGTCACGTGGCACAAGAGGTTTGAGTTTCTGAGTCCTGCAAGTTCCTTGGAGGGTGGGGTGCTCTCCAACTTGCCTTTGTTTCTGTAATGTCTTATATAGTACCTTGTGTATATTGAGAGCTCAAAAGGTGACCACGACAGCTGCTATCTGAGTGTTGGGTTTAGGGGGGCTTTTACCTCTTAAATTAGACAGTTACATTTGCTATTTTAATTTATTTTATTTTTAATTTGTTAAATTTATTTTTAATGTATTAAAATAAAAATTAATATAATTATAATTAATTTTGTAAAAAAAACCCTACATATATATTTATATACCTAGTAAGGTAATATAAAGTATATAGATACATATTATATATATATACATATATAACATAATATAAACATACATTATATATACATATTATACGTGTGTATACATATATTCACATATTATGTAATATATGTATATATAATATGTGAATATTATTTGTTTATTTTTGATTAACTATTGATTTACAGCCCAAATGTTGTCTCCCCTTGGTCCCCTCTCGTGGAGTTCCACTCCTCATCCTCCTCCCTTTTGCCTCTGAGAGGGCAGCCCCCATATCCTTCCTGGTATCTTCTACCCCAGTGCATCAAGTGTCTGCAGGAACAGGCACATCCTCTCCCACTGAGGCCAGAAAAGGCCTTTGGTTGGTGGCTCAGTATCTGCGAGCACCTAGGGGCACAGGTTGTTGTCACTGTTGGTCTTCCTGTGGGGTTACCATCTCCTTGAAGATCTTCAATCCTTGCCCCAGCTCTTTCATAGGGGTCTCTGACCTCCGTCCAGTGTTTGGCTCTGGGTATCTGCATCTGTCTCAGGCGGATGTTGGGTGGAGCCTCTCAGAGGACTGCTATGCTAGGCTCTTGCCTGCAAAAAATATAGCATGATTATTAGTGTGAGGGACTGGTACCTGCCCATGGGCTTGTTATTAAAATGGGCCAGTAACCATCTGGCCATTCCTTCAGTCTCTGCTCCATCTTTGCCCTTGCATTTCTTTTAGACAGTTTGACCAGTTTTTGGTCAAAGGTTTTGTAGGTGGGTTAGTGTCCCCAGCCCTCCACTATGTGTGTGGGGGTCCTGTCTGGCTACTGGAGGTGGTCTTTTCAGGTTTGATACCCAACTGTTGGGTGTTTCTGTTAAAGTTACCTGCATTGACTCCTGGTCTCTTATATCCCAGGTCTCTGGGACTTCTTAGAGAAAGCCCCTATCCCTGACCCCTGGCAGCCGCATACTTCTATTCATTCTCCTGCCTCTCTGGGACTCTCTCCTGTCTCTCCCTATGCCCAATCCTCCCCCCCCCATTACCCTATCCCTCCCCCCACCCTCCCAGATCTCTCCCTCCCTTTGCCTCCCATGACTATTTTGTTCCCCCTTCTAAGTGGGATTGAAGCATCCTTACTTGGGCCTCCTTGTTTAACTTCTTTGGGTCTGTGAGGTATCATGGGTATTCTGAAATTTTGGCTCATCAGTGAGTTTATGCCATGCATATCCTTTGGGGTCTGGGTTACCTCACTCAGGATATTTTTTAGTTTCATCCATTTGCCTAAAAAAATTCAAGATGTCCTTGTTTTTCATTGCTGAATAGTATTTCATTGGACAAATACACCACATTTTCTTCATCCATTCTTTGGCTGAGGGACATCTGAGTTGCTTCTGGTTTCTGGCTATTACAAATAAAGCTGCCATGAACATAGTGTAGCATGTGTCCTTGGGGTGTGGTGGAGCATCTTTTGGGTATATGCCCAGGAGTGGTATAGCTGGATCTTCAGGTAGAAGTATTTTCAATTTTCTGAGAATACTATATTATTTGCAGATATTTCCAGAGTGGTTTTAACATTTTGCAACCCCACCAACAGTGGAGGAATATTTCCTTTTTCTCCACATCCTTGCCAGCATGTGTTGTTGCCTGAGTTTTTGGTCTTAGCCATTCTGATTGGTGTAAGATGCAATCTCAGGGCCATTTTGATTTGCATCTTCCTGATGACTAAGGATGTTGAACATTTTTTCAGTGCTTCTCCAGCATTCAAGATTCTTCTGTTCAGAATTCTTAGTTTATCTCTGTACCCCATTTTTGATGTGGGCATTTGGTTTTTTGGTATCTAACTTCTTGAGTTCTTTATATATTTTGGATATTAGTCCTCTGTCTTATGAAGGGTTAGTGAAGTTCCTTTCCCAATCTGTAGGCTGTTGTTTTGTCTTATTGACAGTGTCTTTTGCCTTACAGAAGGTTTGCAGTTTCATGAGTTCCCATTTATCAATTTTTGACCTTAGTGCCTGAACCATTGGTGTTCTGTTCAGGACATTTTTTCCCTGTGCTAATGCATTCAAAGGCTGTTTCTCACTTTCTCTTCTATTAGCTGTTTTATGTAGAGTTCTTTGATACATTTGGACTTGAGTTTTACTTGGGAAAATAAATTTGGATCTATTTGCATCTTCTAATGCAGATAAATAGTCCAGCACCATTTGTTGAAGAGGCTCTCCTTGTTCCATTGTATGATTTTGGCTTCTTTGTCAAAAATCAAGTGTCTGTAGGTGTGTGGGTTTATTTCTAGGTCTTTGATCCAATTCAATTGATCCACCCATCTGCTTCTATAACAATACCATGCCGGTTTTATTACTATTGCTCGGTAGTACAGCTTTAGGTCAGGGATAGTGATGCCTCCAGAAGTTCTTTTACTGTTCAGGATGTTTTTGGCTATCCTGGGTTTTTTGTTTTTTCATATGAAGTTGAGAATTGTTTTTTCAAGATCTGTGAAGAATTGTGTAGAAATTTTGATGGGGATTGCATTGAGTCTGTAGGTTGTTTTGGTAAGATGGCCATTTCACTATGTTAATCGTACAGATCCATGAGCAAGGGAGATTTTCCCATCTTCTGATATCTTTCTTGGTTTCAAGGACTTGAAGTTCTTACCATACAGGTCTTTCACTTGCTTTATTAGAGTTATACCAAGGTATTTTATGTTATTTGTGGCTATTGTGAAAGATACCTTTTCCCCAACTTCTTTCTTAGTCCATTTATTGCTTGTATATATGATATAGGATTATATATATTGTGTATATATATATATATTAAAAAACTGTGTATATAATATAATATATAATTATAATATAATATATAATATATATATAATTTTATATATATAAAACTGTGTATATACTATAATATATACATATATTAGGGATATATGTTATATATGTATATATATACACATATACATTATGTAATATATCTGTGTGTGAATATAATATATGCATATTATATATGTGATACGAATATATATATATTTGGTGATCCAGGGTTTTGTAATATAGCCAAGAATAGAGATCTTTTTGCCTCCACTTCTTCTGAGTGATGAGATTACAAGTGTGTGTTACTACACCCAGATATACCTTTAAAGGTATCTATAAAACTAAAGAAAATCTTGAAAGCAATGCTAAATTAATAGCTTGTGATATAAATGAGAAAGTCAGCACACCAATTGAAAAGATTGACCCCTGACAATAAATGGTCAGAGTTTGAACAGCAGAGCTGCTACCAATGAGAAGACACAGAATACAGAGGAAACCAAATTTACAGGGGAACTTCTGGAGTTCAATGTTAAAGTTTATCTTTCAGTCAGACATCCAAGTGGGAAAGACAAGAGTCTTGATAAAGCAGAGAATGGGGCTGAGACATAGGAAACCCTTGCCTGGCTCATCAAGGCCCTCCCTGGGTTCTATTCCCAGCACCAAGAAAAGGGTGGGTAGAATCTGAAAGTCCTGGGTATAAGACATATGTTAAACACTTCTTTGATGCTTAGGAAGTTTTACCATCATCTTAGAATCACCTTCCTTGGTCCGGCTTTGAGTACATACCTTTCCATCTCATCTTCTGTTCTTGTTCAGACTTGACTCTGGCCATATGTCCAGCCTGAGATGTGTGCTTCTAGACTGGAGGTTTAGATCTTGGTGGCAATCTCTGCATGAGATTGTCTTTGAATCGTTTCCTTAATTTCCTTAAGTTTCTTTAAGGGCTACCTCAAGTTTTTCCACCAGAGAGCATTCTCCCTTTTTAATATTCCTTCAGGGTGTCAAGGGTAATGCAAGTCTCCCAGCCAGATTGAGTACAATAAACTGAAATCTCATGACTGTGCACAAGGAACTCGGAGTCTTTTTATAAATTATTTATTTATACTAAATTTAATAAGGTCAGATACTTTTTCCTACTCTGTTGATGAGAATATGTGTCTACCTTCGAAATTTCTATTTTCCCACTTTTATGGTTTCTGATGTTAACTCCAATGTGTAAAAGTTTAATTAAGACAGGATTTCTATTTTAGGTGTACATCCTAGAAATAAAGGTAATTTGCATGCACAGGTAATACTAGAATTCCCATGAGATGACATAACGGAGAACTGTGCCCTACCAGTCTTAGGACCTTGGTAAAGGAAAGATAAATACTAACCTATGAAATGCAAATCTCTCTTCTTATTTCAGAGAGTGGAGGCCCTAAGATTAAAGTAAAACTATATGGGGCTATAAGGTAATATAAAATTTAAAAGATTTTTGCTCACTCTTTATATATTAAAATGCCTTTTCATTTCAGAAAGATTTTTTATATTTTGTTTTGGAAATGATATTCACAGCATCTGAATTTCCTTCCCTCTGTGGTTACAGACTGGAATGAACAAGGATGCTACTGTGTTGGTTCCTCCTCTAAATCCCTGTAACTGATTCACACTCTAGTGAATGACTGATAGCCCACCCATAATGGAGATTTTATAACCAGACTATCCTTGTTCTTTGTTTTGTTTTTTTGGGGTTTTTTTTTGTTGTTGTTGTTGTTTTTTGTTTTGTCAGATGGTCTGTGGCAAACTGACTCATGAGTACATGATCATTAATTTTAGCTAGGGTTTCTCACCATAGGCTGAAGTTCGATCCCTATTCACTGAAATAGTATGTATCAGCACGGTGTAAGGCCCTGATATGTTAAAACCAATTCAGGATTTTTGGGATTTCTCAGTGTATAAATAATTCAGTGGCATGGATGGATGGATAGACAATAACTCTCATTCGACCACTGAATCAACTTTTGGTTGACTACGGTGGCAGGAGTGGGAGGAATAAAGTAGCATGAATCTAGGATGGAGGGAAATTCACCCATTTTCTTTCAGCTATCTTCCCTTGCCTTCCTGTGCAATACCATGAGTCACTACATCATTATAAAATGATCACTACAGAGTTTTATCTCTCTTTCCATTTGCCAGTCAGCAAGAATTGGCATTAAACTGGCTTCACAGAAGCAAATATATAAACAAGAAGAGAAGATTTCTGATGACTCACAGATGAAGTACTAACTCTGATGTTGTGTTTGAGACCAGGCAATATTTTTAGCACTAGATCAAACCATTTTGACTGAGTTTTGTAAGCAGACAACCATTTTGTATCATAATTTCTGAGTGTTATCTTTGTCAGTACAAGTGTACAGTAAGAAAAGAGAGTGGCTTATATCAAATTTGTTTTGTAAGTTGCTAAACATCTTTCTGGGAAATGCAAAATAACATGCAGTATTCACATGCCAAAGAGCATATAATTTACTTACATTAGTTAATCAGAGAATGTGGTCATGTTTTAAAGATGATATTGGACATACTATACAAAAACAGAAAACTATAGACTATATTGAATATGATCTTGGATTAACTATAACATATTCTGAACCTGACCTTAGATTTCAATGTCCTCCATGTTCTTTGCTCATATATGTTTTATTCAACATTCTTGATATTCTACAATAAACTTGTACTGGCTGGTTTTGTGTGTCTACTTGACCTGGATTGGAGTTATCACAGAGAAAGGAGTTTCACTTGGGAAAGTGCCTCCATGAGATCCAGCTATGGGGGCATTTTCTCAAGCCAGGGGAAGCAAGCCAGTAGGAAACATCCCTCCATGGCCTCTGCATCAGCTCCTGCTTCCTGACCTGCTTGAGTTCCAGTCCTGATTTCCTTTAGTGATGAACAGCAATGTGGAAGTGTAAGCTGAATAAATCCTCTCCTCTCCAACTTGCTTCTTGGTCATGATGTTTGTGCAGGAATAGAAACCCTGACTAAGACAAAACTAAAAATAAAATACAAACATATTCAAAAAAGATTCCCTTCACTTGTCAAGAATTGAGGGAAAAGATAATTTGGCTTCCCGGATTATTAATAAAGTAAATGATATCATAAGGTACGACGTTTAGAATTCGGAAAAGCTTTAGGGAAAATATTCCTAATGACCATAGAAAATATCCAAGCTCATACAAATACGTGATTTCATTATTGCTATAAAACTTTTGAACAGCTTTCAGTTATTGACGGTTTGTTGCTTGACAACTTCAAATGAATGATCAAGTCTTTAGCCCTTAGGGTGACTGGCTCAGTGAGCTGGCTAATAAACACTGATAAAATGTGCTTTTAAACCAACTAAAAATATTTTCTCACACCTCAGTAATTAAAAATTATGAGCTTGGTTTTATTCCATAATAAAGTATAGCTGGAATGCCTTTTTGCCATGCATAGGTTTTCAATAAGCCAGAAGAACATATGGCGTTCTCTCCTCCTCTCCCATCTCCAGATTGCACAGTCCTGATTCCTGCCTTCCTTTATACATGAGGTTTATTGCATATGGATAGAAATGTCTTTCACTTCTGTGGTTCACGTTGAAAGAGTGGCCTGGTGTGAGAGGGCTCATGGGCGTAATCCTCATGTCAGTGCTGGGGAGCTAATACAGGAACATACAGGAAATCAAAGGATAATATAAATACTAGAATTCCCCGTTGCCAGGTATGCTCTTTCTCTAAGATCAGTCTCAATGTACCCCTTACTATCTATGTTACTTTCCTCCCAAAATTCTAGACATTTCTCTTTGTCCTGAGTTCTGTAAAAAAAAAAATCAAACCTTTAAAATTAAGAATCAGAAGTCATGGATGTAGGTCCTGATATTCTTATCTACTTGTATATTCCTATAAGTGTTGACTCAAGCATCTTATTACTTCTGATTTTCAGATGCTTCCATTGGCAGATTATTTTGTATATTGTACTAGAAATGCCATTAATGGTCTATATATGCACCATGAACCTAGGGGTAAAATAATACTGGTAACAAGATTATACATTTCAAAACTTGTCCCTTTCCTCCATAGCATTTAGCTGTAACCCTCCTGGCTGGCAACCCCCACTCTTCCCCTGGCGTTATCTCCAGCCTATTCAAGCCTATTCCACCCTTCCCCTCCGGCCCCTTGGGAACAATACAGCCACTTTCACCTTAACTACCAGGGCCGCCTCAGGGCAGTTTCACCTGGAGACCAGCAGAAAACTGTGTGACTGAAAGCAGGCAACCCGCTGCCAAGAAGATCCGACAAACTCGCGGCCATTTGGGGGACAGGGTGGTTTTTCCAAAGACTATAAATATTGGCTAAATAATAGTAAAGTCAGTCTCTATGGGCAACTGTCCTCTTGACTCATTTCTCTTTCGCCCCCTTCCCGTTACCCTCAGAATTCTCTTCCAGGTATTCCGGTTCACATGTGGCCGCGGGCGGCAACAAAAACTATTAAACAACCATAAGGCAAGAGATTTAAAAAAATTAACTCCAGCCATTTCTGTAGTAAAATAACTGGTGGACCAATCAGTTATTGAGGGAGGCAATGAAGAGAAAAAAATATTCTAAGCTAAAGATGATGCAGCAGTCTGCAGCTTTCTGTATCAGCACAAAAAGCTCTTGTCTGTAGAGCCTTCCTCCAGTCCTCTCATTATTTTCTCTCCTCATACATCGAGTGAACATTTATGTACAAATGCAAATTAGCTTACCTAGGTTGAAGCACTTAAAGAAGAGCATCTGGCTTCCTGCCATTTAAAGGTTGGTTGACCTGGTCCTGTCACTTTAAGGGCTGTTCTTGAACACATCATTATGGACTGAATCATGCTTCGAACAAACTCCAATTCCTGAGTTGAAACCTCAGTGTCCCCATTACCTCAGTACCTAAGAATACAGTTGTATTTAGAGACAGTTATGTTTGTTAATGACATGGTTGCATTGGGAGGTGGCTCTTAGGAGGTGGGCCCTAATGCAACCCTGACTTGTTCTTAGAAAAAATAAATTTGGATGTACACAGAGACACTAGGAATGTACAAGACCTGTGACGACAAAGTGAATTCTCACTAGAAGGTAGCCATCTCTTCCTATCTGAAAGCCAGGAAGAGAGGCTTTAAGAATGATTGACATGACTTCAGGCTTCTGCCCTCTAAGCTGTGAGTATTCAGGTCTCTTGGTCTCTGATAGAGGTCCATTTTGTTAAAGCAGCTCTGGAAACTCATACAGTCTCTTAAGACCACAATAATGATTGCAGACCCTTTCTTGAAGTAGAGGTTTTGTCTTGTGCATCTTGTTGTGAGAGAGAACAGAGAGAGGGGGATCAATGACTTGCTTTAGTTTGAATGCAAATCACCAAGGGCTTCAGTCTTCAAATGGAAGACTAGAGGCAAGGCTCTTTAATAATTCAATATCACACGTATGTGCTTGGAAACCTTGCTAAGAGGTATAAAACATGGTGTTAGAGTAAGAGATCAGGAGGGATGGTCGGGTGGCTTTACTGTAAGAGACAGCGCAACCTTGCATTTTATACCCAGTCCCTAGAGAACAACAGCCTTACTTCTTAGAGCAACCTGAATACTATAGTCATTTGATATGAAGGGCTGGGCTGGCAGGGTCACTAACATTTAAAATATTGTAGGAAAGTATTAGTAAACAGGTAGATGTTCTCTTTCTTAAATGTATTTTTTCTTAGTCATTCATGGTATGTTTCTATGGTGTGTATAAATGTTAAATTTGAATTGCTAAAACAAGGCGCCTAACTTTATGCTTATCAAGTAAATTTGTGCGGAATTTCTTTATTCTCAATTGAAGTTAGCTTTGTTTCTCCAAACTCTTAAAATATTTTAAAACGTCGTATATTTTAGTTTGAAAGCTTTTGCAACTCATGGTTGTACTGTGTTGTATGATTTCTTATCTTAAAAATATAAAACTACCTGTCTTGGAGAAGCTTTGCCTCTTTCTAGAAATTGTTATATTTTCATTAAAATTGTGAGTGCTAAATTTAAAAAAAAACCACAGATTACTAGTGCAAAAATAAATAAATGTATCTGGTCGGATATTCTATTTGAGACCTTGTTCTATAGCAGTTTCCTCCAAGATTAAAATCATCTGTCTTGGAAGGATGCTCTTTCAGACATGGGATGGTAGAAAGGTTAGGCGACAGAATGTATTAAGGGGAGATGAAATGTTCTATTCTGCAGGGAAGCTCATTAAAGTCAGGAAATAAAGAGCTCAAAGGTTTCCAGAAGTCCCTGAAACTGACCAGACATATTAGGCTCCCTTCTCCCCAAGCAAGAAACCCCCAGACCAGCTGAGCTGTCTAATGAAGTATCTACCAAGCTGGTTTCAAAAAGCAGAGACCAGCCAAACTGCCGAGAAGATACAGAGACCTGCTGAGCTGCCTGGAAGGGGCTGGTCTGAGAGTTTCTGAGCAGACCTTACATTCTTATTTGAGGAAGAGCTACCTGGAATGGAAGGCCTCCAACCTGTGGAGCTGCCTGCAGGTCATACATATACTCTGGCTTTCCGGGTTTGGTGAACAGTCACCCATGCTGAGGTAGGATGTGGTGATGTAGCAGTCTCTGAATCATTTCTCCTCCTGTAAGTGACCCCTCACCCATATTCTTAAAAGTAATAAGAGTAAAACTCTTGTTGGTTCACCAACCAGATTTTTTTTTTACTTCTCTCCAGAAGCAGTGTTATAGAACAGACCTCATTATAGATGATTTTGAAAGCTACTGAAGAAACCCCTCTGGTTGGGGATTTATTGCATCTGGATGCTGTAACAAATTACAATAAATTTGAACATCACAGTCTTGTTCAGCTCTAGAATTCCGAACTCCACACCATTTCCATTTGGGTTAAAGTTAAACATCAGCAGAGTTTGTTCCTTTGGCAACTGAGGGTAGAATCCATTTTGTTTATGTTTTTGAGAAGTAAACAAATGTTATGCATCTCATATAGGGAGGAGACCTAGACCAAAATAAAGATACTACCAAAATCCAGTTTGGTAAGCCAATGGGTTTCACTCTGGTTACTTTTAAGAATATGGGGGACAGATACTTACAGGAGCAGAAATAACTCAAAGACAGTGCATCACCAAAGCCCACTGCAGCATGGGTGATGGCTAACAAAACCTGGGAACCAGAGCACACCATACAATTTGCAGTAGCTCAACAGGCTGTCCATTACAGGTAGATTAGTTGGCCCAAGCCCCTTCCAAGCAGCTCAGTAGGTCTTCCCCCACCCACCCACTCCTGCCTCCCCACCTTCAAATTTCCCTTCACTGGGGCATCAAACCTTCACAGAACCAAAGGCTTCTTCTCCCATTGATACCCGACAAGGTCATCCTCTGCTATATATGTAGTTGGAACCATGAGTTCTTCCATATGTACACCTTGGTTGGTGGTTTAGTCCTTGGGAGCTCTGGGGGGGTCTGGTTGGTTGATATTATTGTTCTTCCTATGGGGTTACAAATTGCTTCAGCTCCTTCAGTCCTTTCTCTAACTCCTCCATTGGGGATCCTGTGCTCAGTTCAATGGTTGGCTGCAAGCATCTGCCTCTGTATTTGTCAGGCTCTGGCAAAGCCTCTTAAGAGACAGCTATATTAGGCTCTTCAGCATGCACTTCTTGGCATCCATAATAGTGTCTGGGTTTGGTGACTGTATATGGGAGGGATCCCCAGGTGGGACAGTCTTTGGATGGCCTTTCTTTCAGTCTCTATTCCACACTTTGTCTCCATATTTGCTCCCGTGAATATTTTGTTCCCCTTTCTAAGAAGGACTGAAGCACCCACACTTTGGACTTCCTTCTTCTTTAGATTCATGTGATCTTTGAATTAAATCTTGGGTATTTGAAGCATTTGGGCTTCCACTTATCAGTGAGTGCATACCATGTGTGTTCTTTTGTGATTGTGTTACCTCACTCTGGATGATATTTATTAGATCTATCCACTTGCTTGAGAATTTCATGAAGCTAATGTTTTTAATATTACATTTAATATCACATTGTGTAATGTACAATTTCTATAACCATTCCTCTGTTGAGGGACATCTGGATTCATTCTAGCTTAGGGCTATAATAAATAAGGCTGCCACAAACAGAGTGGAGCATGTGTCCTTGTTATATGTTAGAGAAACTTTTGGGTATATATCCAGGAGTGGTACAGCTGGATCCTCAGGTAATACTATGTCCAATTTTCTGAGAAAATGCCAGACTGATTTTCAGAGTGGTTGTATCAGCTTGCAATCCCACCAACAATGGAGAAGTGTTCCTCTTTCTCCATATCCTAGCCAGCATCTGCTGTCACCTGAGTTTTTGATCTAAGTCATTCTGACTGGTATGAAGTGGAATCTCAGGGTTGTTTTAATTTGCATTTTCCTGATGACTAAGGATGTTGAACATTTCTTTAGGTGCTTCTATTCATTCAGCATTCCTTAGTTGAGAATTCTCTGTTTAGCTCTGTACCCCATTTTATAGGGTTATTTGATTCTCTGGAATCTAACATCTTGAGTTCTTAAGTGACCCCAAAACTTCCACCAGAGAACTCCTAAACCTGATAAACAACCTCAGCAAAGTGGCTGGATAGAAAATTAACTCAACTGGAATACCCAAAACATAATCCACACATCAAATGAGGTACAAGAAGAACGGAGGAGTGGCCCCTTGTTCTGAAAAGACTCAATGAAGCAGTATAGAGCAAAATCAGAACAGGGAAGTGGGAAGGGTTGGGTGGGAAAACAGGGGGAGGGAAGGGGACTGATGGGACTTTCTCGGGGAGTGGGGGTCCAGAAAAGGGGAAATCATTTGAAATGTAAATAAATATATCAATAAATTAAAAAATAGAAAAAAATGAGGAGAAAAAAGTTAAAAAAAAAAAAGAAACGAAAATTAACTCAAACAAATCAGTAGCCTTCCTCTACTTAAAGGATAAACAGGCTGAGAAAGAAATTAGGAAATGACACCATTCACAATAGTCACAAATAATATAAAATAACTAAGCAAGTGAAAGATCTGTATGACAAGAACTTCAAGTCTCTGAAGAAAGAAATTGAAGATGATTTCAGAAGATGGAAAGATTTCCTATGTTCCTGGATTGGCAGGATTAATATAGTAAAAATAGTCATCGTGCTGAAAGCAACCTACAGATTCAATGCAATCCTCATCAAAATTACAACTCAGTGAAACACTGTCTCAAAAAAAATCCCAAAACACAAAAACAAAACAAAACAAACAAAAAAACCCAACCAAGCAAACAAACAAATAGCAACAACAACAGCAACAAACAACCAATTCTTCATAAAGTTAGAAAGAGCAATTTTCAAATTCATTTGGAATAACAAAAAAAACCCAAGATAGCAAAGACTGTTCTCAGTAATAAAAGAACTTCTGGAAGAATCACCATCCCTGACCTTAAGCTGTATTACAGGGCAATAGTGATAAGAGTATTGTATTGGTATTGGTAAGAGACAAGCAGGTAGATCAATGGAATAGAATTGAAGACCCAGAAAAGAACCCACACACCTATGGTCACTTGATTTTTGACAAAAGAGCTAAAACCATCCAGTGGAAAAACGACAGCGTTTTCTGTAGCTGTCCTGCAGCCATGGAGATCTTGGTTATCTGAAATAGAGGCTGGAAATGAAAAAGGATGGTGGTGTGGGGGAGCAGCAGGGGGAGTGAGAGAAGGATGAAGCCAAGACAAAGGTTTCTGATCAAGGCTCAAAGTTTTATATTTAGCAATGTATTTATATAGGGAGAGCCCACAGACCCATCCTTTGTTACAGTTGGATTATGTTGCTTTGTTTCAGCTGGATTATGTTGCAAAGCAAGCTCAGCAGGCAATCTTCTTCAGGAAATTACAGGTGCAACAAGGTCAAAAACTCCACCGGAGATCTGCTAGGTCAGTGGAATACCTGTGGCAAACACTTAAGGTCTATTTAGCTTGCTTAAGGCTGGGGAAAGGCCACAAATCCCAGCAACCCCCTCCCCCTTTAAAGATGAGCTGTATGGGGCCACAAGATTTATTTGTTTTCCATAATCCCATCTAGGGTATAGAGGGACTGGGCAGCCGTGCCTGTCTTGAGTCGGTGTCTATATTGCTCCTTATCTTTTTGATGCTTGTCTGTCTTAGGTCTATAGGAGCTCAAGAACACTCTTACCCATCTCTGACCACTGACTGTCTATAGCACACCCTTTCTCATTCAGACCAAAGCCATGAAGAACATATGAAGATGCACTCGATGCATTTCTTCATAGCGATGAACAACTGCCACGGTGAATAGCTGAGCTTGCTGAAAGTGATTCTGTGTGAAGGCAACCGATCTGTTTAAGACACACGGTCCAAAAGTTAAAAGCAACAATATTAAAGTTGTCTGAGGGAATGCCCCAGGTATTGAATTCAGGTGCTAATTGACAAAGATCAAACACAAAGTCTGCACACCAGGTATTTGGGGAGTGGCTTTGAGAATTGATAGAAAGCACTCACTCTCCAGTAGGAGTGGAGACTATGTTCCAGGTTAACTTGGCTGGCTGATAGGGATTTTAAGTCATCTTCATCATTGATATCATAATCATTAGAAGGCTCAGGATCTGTGTCCACTTGACGAACCAATCTTTCAGGCAGCCATCTGGCTCCATTTTTGTTTTGTGAGAAAACACAGACAGAACCTCACCCACACATTAAATATTGGATCAGAATCATGCCATATGCTGGTAAGTGGATTCTTCCATTCCACTTAGGTGTGCCTAGTTGTAGGGTGCCATAGACACTCAGCAGAGTTCCTTGGCATCCAAACTTTAAAATTTTGAAAATAAAAAGAGCACAATTTAAATAATGTAGTATATGGGGATAAAATCACCCCCCCCTTTTTAAAATGAAGCTATTATTTTAAAGTTCCACAATATCTTGCCCTTGAGAATTATAAAGAATCCCAGTAATATGGGTAATATTAAACTGTCTACAAAACATTTCAAATGTTTGACGGTAATATCCAGTTCCATTATCTGTTTTAATCTGATTTAGAACACCAAGCATAGCAAAATAATGCAGGCAATGACTAATTATAATTTTAGTTGCTTCTCCTGGTAAAGCAGTTGCAACTAGAAAGCCTGAAAAGGTATCAATAGTCACACGTGCACATTTTAATTTTCTAAAACCAGAAATATGAGTAACATCCTATTGCAATAATTGGTTAGGTATAAGCCCTCAAGGATTAACACCATTACATGATACAGGTAGAACTTGAGGACATTAAAAACTAGTCTTTACAATTTAATGTGCACATTCTCTAGAAATTCCAAATTATGGTCTCAAGCAAATACTATTTTGATGATGTAAATAATGAGATTGTATAGCCAATTGTTCCTGTGTAAGGCTTATAATCTGCCTGGTATACAAATCTGCTGTGACATTTGTCTATAAGGGGGTCTGTCCAGACAATCCAGTATGAGCTCTTAAATGTCCAAAGGAAGTCCTTTAAAGGAACAACACTTTCTCTAACCTTGAGCTGTATTTGCATAAATAATTGCAAAATTTGAGAATTAGCAGTATATAAAAAAGGAACCATTTCAAGCAATTATAAACCATAAGCTATATATTGGCTATCAGTGTACAAATTAAAAGCTTGATTTTTCAACATTTTATAAACAGTTGCTATAGTGCATAATTCAATTATTTATGCTGAAGTGGAGGGAAACTCAAGAGGATAAACATGTGATCCAATCACATATGTTTCTCTCCCATAGATGAGCTGTTTATAAATATAGTAAATGCATTCTCTATGGGATGCATGCATAAATTTATAGGAAATACAAAAACATGCATGGAAGCAAATTGCAACAACTTGTATTTAGATAATGAGTATCTATTTTGCCTAAAAAGGTTGTCATGCAATAGGCCAAATATCAGTATTGTGTAGTAACCAATTTAATTGCTGTTTGAAATAATGAATAAATGTTTCATCAGGTTCTGAAGATATTCTTTTTAAAATACTTTTCAGATTCTATCCTACAATTCTTAATTAACACAGCAACAGCTTCATAATAGGGTGTTAAAACCCTACTGGAGATGAAAAAAGATGAATCCACATTAATAGTCCCTTTGCAAAAGACTTACTGTGGGCACATGAGTAGCAATAACAAACAACCAACAGCTGACCTAATGTATGTGTTGTTGGCGAATGCTTCCTCTACTTTCTGCAAAACTATTCATCCCTCACCAGTTAATTTGCATCCCCCTTGAGAATGTCATACAGAGGCTTAAGTCCTCCTGTGGTGAGCTTAATGTGAGGTCTTAGCCAATTTTCATCTACTAGAAGCTTTGGAAAATAATTTGATGTAAGTAAATTATCTTTTCTTTCTTGATTTTCTGTGCCACAATTTTTCTAGGATATAACTGAGGCCTCAAATATTGAAAAGGTTATCGTCTTTGAACCTGTTCTGGAGCAACAACTACTCCAAAAATTTAAAGCTTGTTGTATAAGAGCAAAGCCTTGTGGTAAAACTCCTTCAGAGGGATCAGCTAATAAAATACCCTCCATATAATGAATAATATATACTGAAATATTTAAAGTCCTAACTTCTTGTATTGAAACAGGGGCAAACAATTTTTTACATAATGTAAATCTATTAACCATTCCTTGAGGCAAAACTTTCCAAGGATATCACTTCATGGCCTCTTTAAAATTACAAGCTGACTAAAAGCAAACCTTTACAATCATCAGGATGCAAAGGAACAGTATAAAAACAGTCCTCCAAATCCATAGTAATTCTATATGCATTTTCTGGAATGGCAGTTGGCGTAGGCAGGCCAGGTTGCCTCTACAAGTTCCATGGCCTCATTAACCTTTCATAAATTTTAAATTTGAACTTTGTTTTGGATAACACCTGGATAGATCTGTAATCCTTTTATAATAAAGCTGTTTTGGCCTAAAATAATCCCCAGGTTCCTGGAGGGGAGGGCCCAAAAACTTCCATAGGCAGGGTTTGCAAGACAAAAGGAAGTGCTACACAAGCCTCCACTGAGGCTGCTCTGAAATTTGCATTAATTCAAATGTAAATGTTTCTTGATCTAGGCCTATTTCCTGGACCAATGATTAACCTTTCTGCAGCAAGGACAGATTCCAGGGGTGTGATTCTGCTGCCTGTCTATACCTCTATTTTTTTTTTGAACAGTATATTTTAAAATCACCTATGCCCCTGAAAGGATAGAAGATAATACAGCCTAACTCTAATTACCCCAAGAAGTCAGAAGTTTAAAATGCTATCTCACTTTGTTAGAAACTAGGTAAAAGGTCACATTCCAGAGCCCGTCCTTTGTTTAGACCTAGCAGAAAGGCCTTGAATAGGTGATCCTGGCCCCACAAGGTAACTGGAAATGGGCTAAGCTTATCTTGCTTCTGTAAACTGCTTATGATATTACCCCTATGCAGGAGTTCACGCAGCTATAGACATTCAAGAAAATAGGAAACCAAATGGTCCACTGAGTGAGGGCTCTGATAATTTAAACTGATTGGCCTAAAAACTATGGAGTAGTACAAATCAATTGGCTCACATTTCACGGGCTCTCCATGCTAAGAAATATTGGCTTTGTCGTAAACTTATAAAAACTGTTGCAATTCGGCACTCGTGGTCCACAGTCCTCTAGCCCTGTGTGGTGTACGGCTGTGGAACCCAGAATTCTGGAATAGGGAAATCCTCATGCTATTGCATCGAGACCATTTCTTGAGAGTGATTTGGGTGTCGCCTTCCGGGGCGTGGGGTGCTGGGGCACCCTCGGTTTTTTTGGGTCTTACACCCCCATACTTAAAACATTCCTTATCACCTTGGCACAGTGAAAGCATTGCTTGTACTGTAGTCCCTTGCAAGGGAGCAGCCATAGCCAGACACTGATTGTATAAGGGGTCAAACTTATTAGTTTCTGCTGTGCAAATTGAGACTGCCTCCTAACCAAGTTAAACTAAATCAAGGGATGGATAGGCAGCAGATAAAGTTTTAACCATTCTTTTCTTTTGAAAAGAATGACACACATGAATTGACACGTGAATTGACACACGGACAGATTGGTGCACCAAAGCCAGACAATAGACAGAGAGGAAAGAGAACTTGATGTAACCAGAACTAAGGATATTTCCAGTAAGAACCAGAGAGGAATCAGGACATCTCCTGATTTCCTCCTGTCCCTAGGAGAGCTCTGAAATCCATTTTCCTTCTTTTTTGCTAACGCATCCCTGACAGGGGACAACTGCTTTTCCGAAACCTATTTTCTCTCTCTTTTTCTCATGTCATTTGTATATTTACCATTGCTACTTCTGGGAACCATGCACAGCATAAATCTTCTTGAACTAAGAATTTTTCTATCATCTGTTTTTTGCTCTCTCTCTCTCTCTCTCTCTCTCTCTCTCTCTCTCTCTCTCTCTCTCTCTCCCTGCTCCTCTCTCCTGATGCAGCTCTTATCTGCAGACAAATGCCTATATAGAATTCCCCATCCCAATTGCGCTGTCAACCCCTAGGTGAGATCAGAGTTGGCTTGACTCTGTATCATCCTAGCCTGTATCCTCTCTTTAATGCACCTCCTACAACAACAGCCTCCAAAAAATAAAATATATGGCTAGCGCTAGCATTAATGCTGTTTGTTGCTTACTACCATGCAGGATACTGTAACTTCTTCCATTTTCTGTGGAGCTCTGCCAAGGCAGGGTTTCTCAGTTGATCCTCCCATTTTCAGTCCCCTTGTGTGGGTACCACCTATAGATGTCCAGCAGTCATAGAGAGCTGGGATACCTGAAAGGGAGGCTGGGGATAGAAAAGGACAGGGGCTAGGGGGTGGGGTGGGCAAGAGAAGGATGAAGCCAAGACAAAGGTTTCTGATCAAGGCTTGAAGTTTAATATTTAACACTGTATTTATATAGGGAGAGCCCACAGACCCATTCTTTGTTTCAGTTGGATTATGTTGCTTTGTTTCAGTTGGATTATGTTTCAAAACAAGCTCAGCAGGCAGTCTGCTCCTGTAGGAAATTAAAGGTGCAACAAGGCAGAAGGCTTCACCCAAGGTCAGCTAGGGTGGTGGAAGACCAACTGTAGCAAACACTTAAGGTCTATTTAGCTTGTGCAAGGCTGGGGGAAGAGCACAATTTTCAACAAATGGTGCTGGTTCAGCTGGAGGCCTGCATGTAGAAGAATGCAAGTGGACCCATCCTTATCTCCTTGTACAAAGCACAAGTCCTAGTAGATCAAGGACTTCCACATAGTTCCAGAGACACTGAAACTAATAGAGGAGAAAGTGGGGAAGAACCTGAAACGCATAGGTACAGGGGAAATTTTCCTGAACAGGACACCAATGGCTTATGCTCTGAGATCAAGAATCAACAAATGGGACCTCATAAAATTGCAAAGCTTCTGTAAGGCAAAGGACACTGTCAACAGGACAAAATGGCAACCAACTGATTGGTCTCTTCTTTTTAAAAACGGGTCGGCTGGTCTTTTACTTTGAGGTAGTTCAGCTGGTCTGAAAGTCTCTGAGAAAACCTTACAGCTTATATGTGTTTGAGGAGAGAGGAGCTTAATATGTCTGGTCAGTTTCAAGGACTTCCTGCAACCTTTGAGTTGTCCTTATTTTCTGAGCTTAATGCGCACCAGTCTTTAGAGCTTGTAGTTCTTAGCACATGGCTTCCCTTTCCACCCTCAAAGTTAGAGTCTTAATAGCTTTGCCCACATCACTACCTTCTTTGTGATTTTCTTACAGCTACCCTCTTACAAGGACCTTTGTTATTCCCCTGAATGATCCAAGATGATCTCCCTATTGCAAGATCTCTAATCTCATCAATACCAATCTAGGGGTTGGGGTATGGACATGCCTTGAAGCACGCTTATTCATCTGAGGATGGATAATGAACTTGGAGTGTAACAGGAAGAGAATGAAGGGTGGAAATGCTTTCAGATAACACTTTCGTGTGGTGACAACATTTGGATACTAATTCTCACTATGTATTTGCCACCACACCACTCTGGACTCTCTAGAAAGGTCATCTCACATAAGTTATAAAATCCTAGGAGCAGGCTAGCATTTGGCACATACTTATGGGTTCACATTGGCATGTCTGAAAGACCACTCCCCATTCCCACTAGGGGCACGGCAGTGCCAGGGTTATACTCTCACAGCCTGGTTACAACATGTGGCCATTCTGCTCTACCACAATGCCTGCCATTTCTAATGTGATGAGCAAAGTGCTACATAAACACAATTTGATCCTTACCTGAGAGTGCCGGAAACCTTTGAATTAGAAAGAACCTGATAGTTTGTTTATATTCTGATTCACCTTACCTTATTTTTGAGGAATCCCAGCTCTAACTGGAAATCAAGAAATAATCTGACATTGAGCGGTTATCATTGTCGAGGCTATACATCCAGGGTAGCAAACCTACTGAGGGAATAGTCTGTGTTTCTCATCTACTTCAGGCTAAAGCTATTCAGTCAGCATTCTACATAGCACATTATGGCTGAATCATGTCCCCGATACCTTGCAGCTCAGATAATAACTGTATTTGCCAAGAGACCATTTAAAGAAAGATCTGAGATTAAATGAGGCCTATGGGGTAGAGCTCTCAGCCAACTTAGCTGGTGTCCTATAAAAAGAGCCAACGGGCATATGTCTATGCAGAGGAAGGACAATGAGAACATAGTGATAAGGGCACCATCTACAAGCCTTGGCTGACAGAGCCCCAGGAGAGACCAATCCTGAAGAGTCAACAAAATTCAACATGAAAAATGATCCTGAGATAACAAAACATGGAAATAGTTAAATAACACAAGTGGACAGACCTTACTCTAACTTAACCTTGTTTTTGGCCTACTAACTTCAAAAATGTGAAGAAAATAAATTTCTATTGTTTGAACTAGACAGTTAGGCTACAGGCATTAGAAACTACCTAGGCTAGTAGCAGCTAAACATGGTCCACATTCCTGTGGTTTCTCCTAGGGATAGATTACAGTTCTAAATAATTTACTTCACATATACAAGCTTCATATACAAAATATGAAGTAAGTAGTCTTCCAGGTTGCAATGATGCCCAATTAATAAGGTAGACAAGATGTCTCAAACTAATAGTGACATATGAGTCTGATTAATTTAAATGTGAAGACTATTTATCATTTAATAAAGTCAATTTGTTTGGTAAATAGCAACCTAGGGTATATTGGTTAGTCATGAACTACGGCTTTTAGGTCCCAGATGTTTTATTTAGATCTGCCAAGAGCCACACTGCTCAATGCTCTGCGTGTTTCTTGACCACATTATGGGGAAAGACTTGCAAGTCATGTCACGGTGTCACATGAGGCATGTTAAGAACCAGAGAGAGCTTTTAACATTTATGTGCTGACCATGGGGTTTGATTGTTTTCCTAGAAACTCAATGAAAACAATCTCAAAATAATAAAGTATGAAAATAACCTACTAAAAAGAGTAGCTGGGTGTTTCTTTAACCCAAACAGAAGCAATATTAAAAAGTCAGGCCACCAAGGTATTAAATGCCATCAGTAGAATATAGCAGAAAGTTTGCAAACCAGTATTTAAAACAGAAATGTACATTTTATTTAAAAAATGATAGCAAAGGTATGAAGAACACACATTTCTATGAGTAACAGACATTTATTAAATGTTTTTATAGTAAAATATTGAGCTTAGTCTATTATAACACACAGGCTTGGGCTTCTACGAAGCAGGGTGTCTCTCCAGAAGGAAGATATGTCTGTGTAAACACAGGTTGGGACTCTACGATGCTATTCTTACAAATGTGTACTTTCTGTTCCTTCTAGTGACTGCAATAGGAATGTTCACAAATGTTTAGGCTTTGGGGGAAAAAAAACAGCAAAATTTCCTGAGTATTCCATTAAACTTTTGTAAATAAAGATTTTATTTTTATGTGCATAAGTGCCTATGTGTATATAAGTGCATCATATGCATGCCCGGTGCTCACAGAGGCCAACAGAGAGTGTCAGATCCCCTGCAACTGGAGCTACAGGGGGGACTGTGAGCCACCATGTGGGTGCAGAGAACAAAATCAGGATTCTCTCCAAGAGCAGCAACTGCTCTTAACTTCTGAGGCACCCTTCTAGGACCCCATTAAATGATTCTGAAAACCATGTTACCTTCATGGAAGTAAGAAAGATGTCTAATGGAAACATTCACTTTAGTATTTAGAATCTTGGACAATTTAACATATTTGAGAACAACCCTCAAAACTTGTCCGACCAGGAGAAAGTCTTTGGAGTTAGTGGCACAGGGTAAATCACAAGGCAGTTTATCAAGTGCTAAATGTTCTTTAACCATCAAGCTGGTGGAATGTGGACATATGAAGAAATGCTGAGGCTAGCTGATTATTTTCCAGATAATAATAATAATAATAATAAATTTTGGAACAAAATAAGGACATGGGGGTGAGTGAATTCTGGACAACAGCAAGTAGCTAGATGTTAGATGTAAATAATAGCATCTTTGCTCCTTAGGCAAAAAAGAGTTCTCTCTGTATGTGCCAGGACAGAAATTCTACAAACTACACTAGCTCATTTCACATTTCACATCACTTTGCAGAGAAAATGTTTGATTCTGAGGCTCTAAAGTTACAACAACTAGTAGCTTTTTGCTATTTAACTCTAAACCATGGACTTCTCCACCAGGCTTTTTTTTTTTCCATTAAAATATCACCCTAGCAGAACTGATGTGTAATATATATATATATACCGCCCATAAAGAGTGCAGAGTATGACTCACAACAGGCGTAACAGAAATGAGTTCTCCTGTTAAGTCATGTAAGCAATTGTGTATAAAACGATTCAGAAAACCACATTTTAAGACTGCATTCCTCGTCATTTATAAATGTGTCTATTGAGTATTGGACCTGAGTTTTAACACTTCTTGTCCACACTTTGGTACTCCACGCTTTCCTCGTACTGGCTCATTCCCTCTGTGAAGATGATCATCGGTGACAGGATTTGAAAGTAAAGCCAAATTCCTAATATGAATGCAGGTATTTCACATCTAGGTCGACAAAAGAAACCATGCTTTCAGCGAGTGAGAAAACAAAAATCTCACATGATAATCTACAGATCTGTAGGGAAAGGGAACCCCTACATACAGCCATCTTCATTGCAGAATTAACTAACCATTTCTAACACACTGGCATTTGATTTTAAAAGGCTTGCCACCAATGCTTTAAGGAGGCAAACATTGGCTATAGTATGCCCCCAAGGAAAATGGTCTCTTCTTAAACACTAAAACCTTGTCTCAGAAGTTCCTCGCTTCAAGTTGTTACTCAAAAACTCATCGTGTTCAAAACTCAAGTTGTTATGAGACCTTGAGATCATAAGAAGTTTCTCTTTATTCGTGAAGTCTTTTTTGATTGCTGTTTGGGGAACGAGCAGCCGATCCATCGGGTCCTCTTTGTTCTCCAGTCTCATATACCCTTTGCTGTTGGTCCGATCCAACCGGGGCCAACTCGGGTGCTTCCTTTGTTCCGCCTGCACTGTGAGGGTGGAAGGACCCCGGTCTAAGTCTAGGGATTTGGAGTGAGAAGAAAGCAGATGTAAGGACGTGTTGGATCCAAACTGTCTTCTTGCAGCCCCGGGAGACAAGAGCTGTCCAGTCCCGGGTCCCAGAGCCACAGAGGACTTGTATTGACTCGATAGGGACTCCCCAACAGAATTGTTCCTTGGGAGTAATGTGCTGGCGGGCTGGAAGGACTCACCAGAGCTTGGCAGTGGGACCACGAGGGAATCCATCGAAAGATTCCTGGACCTAGTTTTGAGGTTGTCTGCGACCTCAGTGATGCTGTCTATACTGGGCTCGTCAATGACACAGTTATTAAGCTTGATCACAGGCAGCGTGAAAGCACTGATGGATGACGACACGATTGATTTGGTGTCACACTTCTTGGAGCTGCTGGTCTTGTCATCGGTGGTCTTGACCGGAGGTGGATAGAGGCCAAAGACAGAGGTTGCGCTGTCAGAAAGCAACGGGGGCATGAGATGCCCCAGGCTCTTACTTTCAGTCAACATGAGCTCATCCTCCTCCACAGAGCTGTCCACGCGAAAGCTGTTCCGCATGCCCGAGAAGGAGGTCAAGGTGGTGGCAGCCAGCCTGGACGCACAGGGGCTGCCGTTCCGCTTCACCTCGGAGTCTCCCAGCAAGCCTGCGTACAGGCCGTTTGCCTGCTTCTGGTCCTTGAGTCTCAGCGTGTGGATGTCGATGACTGTGGAATAGATATCCCTCATGTGGATGATTTTGGTTTCTTTGTCGCGGTTCTCGTGAAGAATGGCATTGGCACAGATGAAAATGAAGATGCCGATGCCCATGGTGAACGGGCCAAGCATCTTCATCTTATCAGAGTGCAGATGCTGCTCAAAGAAACGCACCACCACACCGCCCTGGTTCCGAACCACTTGGGTCTCATTGGTGGACAGCGTGGTCTCCGCGTCGATGAAATGCTCCTTCTGGGGCCAGTATCCTAGGACCGCCATGGCGATCCCTATGATGGACACCAGCACTCCCAGAATGAGGAAAAAGCCAGATGGAGAGTAAAGCCGGATTTTCCCACGGACCACCACAACGTCAGCTCGTGGGCGCCGTCTCACGGGTTTCTGATCCTGGGGGGCAGGCTGTGGGCTGAGGTTGATGTGTTGCTGGGACCTGGCAGAGTCCTGCCGCTTCAGGGCCGCCAGGCCGGTGATGACCCCACCAGTGGCTATCATAGCTTCCTCTTGTGCTCTGAAAAGAAAGGAAACAGACGGTCCACAGGTGAGCCTCGGGAGACTGCTGTAATTCAGTCTGAGGACTGCTCACACAGGGGGTTAGCTGCTACTGTCCCACACGATAAAAGCAGAGGAATAACTTT